>NC_132895.1:13236229-13491229 GCF_030463535.1 Salminus brasiliensis
GATCGACCAGTAACATATGAGAAATTTTGGGGTTTTTTTTAGGGGGTGGGCTGGATTGTCAATCAGACTTTAGGGCTGGCCACCCCAGCCATTCCTCTGAATCTTAAGCATTCCATGTCAGGACCTGAAACATGCACTAAGCCTGTGTAATTAGAGTCATTATCTGTCTGTATTAGTGTAAAATTCAACAGACTTCGGAATTCAGTTGTGTTTCTGCTTACTCGACAGTACACAGCTCGGGCTTTGTGAAAGGTGCATGTGCATAAAGGGCCCTTTATGGAAAGTTCTGTTTTACAGAGATAACTGCAAATTAGGGACTCTTTTTAGAAGTCTTGTAGAACATTATAGATTATTGTCTTTCTCTCTCACTGTCTAATTACATTCCTCCACACAGGGGAAAAAAAACAATTAACTTTTTTTTCTCAATCAATGTTCATCATAAAACAAAATAGAGCCTCTTCTATGATTACAGTAATTGGTATTCTTAGAGTCATTTCCATCCATCAAGTTTTTGGAAAGTCTTTTCTCTCAGCCTGAATGAAGCCAGTGCATTGTGTGTTTCCAGTTTACTAAGAAAATGAAAAAAGGAATACCATTGCTGATGATTGACGTAAGAATACACTTGCTAACAATGCTACATTTAAGAAGCAACGTAAAACAAACTTTCTTGGTCTGAAAGATGCCTTTAACTGCTTGTTTGGGTAAAGCTGAATAGTGTATTTGCAAGAGGACTACAATGAAGCGCAGAGAAATGGCAGAGTCAATAATAAAAGAGATAAGGACTCTGGGATGTTAGGGTTTTTTTTAATCTTTTATCACTGGGCTCAAGCGCTCATCTTTCTCTCCCTCGCGTCGTGCCATCTCTCACCTCTCCAGCCTTCTCTCGAGACCCTCCGTGATGAGCAGACAGACACGCTCCTCCCTGTCACTCTTTGAAGAGAGCTGGTGTCTCTATAGATACAGCACAAAAAATCAATTTCCCATTGACCCGGGCTGTATTCCACGCTGCTCTCCTGAAATGCATGCTTTGGTCTGACTGGACGGCTGTGCAGATTGTTCCATGATGAGGTCGCAGCCATTTACTTGGCTTCTCCACTGAAGTGAGAGACGCAGACACTCTCTTTCTCTCTTTCTCTTTGTTAAATGAACACACACACACTCAAGTAAATAACTTACCGTTCGTTTTTGAGAGGTGGAACTCCTCCATCTTTTAAGCTGGTGTGTTTGATCGTATTTCCAAACTTCAGCTGTTCCTGGAAAAGCTATGGCCCTCTTCAAGACCCCAGGCAGTACCAGGTGTTGTTTGTTCAATCAGACTTCATTTAGCTTTCTGTCAGCCAGTGATGAAGTAACTGATGTATCCGTACTCTGCTCACAAATTCGTTTGTAGGAACTGCTGTGAGGCTGAACAAGCTTTCCAAATTCCTATCCTTGAATGTGAATGTTTGTTGAGTTTTTTTTTTTTTTTTTTCATTTTCCAGTTTTAAAAAAAATCTGACCTCCACCAAGCTGGACTGTGTGGTTGTAGCTAATCAAACATGGTAACCAACAATGAATTAGCCACCATGCTAACGTGAGCTCAATTACAGGAAGAAAACATACATTAGTCTCACTGAACTAGCTGACCTGTTTTTAATATGGCTAATTGAAAGGCCGAAAACAACAGTGAATTTGCCACATGCTAACATTAGCTTTATTACACACACACACACACATCTGTTCATACTGTGTGATTGTTCATGCGTATAGAAAATAAATGTCATGTGAAATTATTTGAAATGGACATATTTTGTGTTGTAAGCTACAATTTCTCATTAGAGTCTCATTAATATTAGCAGTATTAGTCTCATAAAAGCAGCACTATGTAGAATTACACCTTCAAATAACAGCTTCAAAAATTACAACTGAGATTGTGATGCTTCACTAACTTTTAGCCTTGTTGTTGTTGCTACTCCGGCCTCCGGCATGCTGCTAACTTCAGTATGTGACTTTAGTGAAACAGGCTGGACAACCCTGTGAGAAATGTGTAACGATGCGTACCATAGTCATAGTTGCGTAAAATCCTGTAATATTACTCTACTGCCTCAGCTGAAACGCTTCTATGACTCTTTAGTGACGGTTCTGTATATCTCAGCTTGTCCAGAAAAGCATGGCCTTTAGTGGTCCCACCTAAAGGGGGAACACAGGAGCAGGAAATGCCAATTTCCATGGTTACTTTAAATTGTGTAAAAGTTCTGTTTAAGGCTGTAATGGAATGCTGAGTATGTCATATACTTCTCTTTTTATTCTGTACCTATTTTGCTTATTAATTCATGCTTTGATAAAATTGTATTGGTTTATGAGATCAGCCATTAAGTTCTCAGCCTAAAGTTTCTCAGTTACAGTGTATGATTTTCATCGCAAGAACTAGTTAATGTAAGAATGAATAAGATGTGTAAGATTAATAGTGCTGTATGACCTCTTTGTAAATGGATGAAATTGTATTCTGCATTCACATGGCTGTGTTCCTTGAATGCATGGCGGTTGCTGTGTGTAATCACTATATTTTAACCATACAACATTGTTGTTCTGTGGAAAGGTACTGCCAATAGAATATGACTCTCTGGAGCACATAAACATAAACCTATTGACACCATGCCTAATGCCAGGCATGGGCTGGAGCATTGGGCTGTGGAGCAGTGGAACTGTGTTCTCTGGAATGATGGATGAGTTAAGGAGTTAGGGATGAGGTGGGGTGGTGATCATCCAACATCCTGACCTTACTAAGGATCTTGTCTCCGAGTGCAATCAAATCCTCACAGCAGTTTCCAAAATCTAGTAGAAAGCCTTCCCTGGAAAGTAAAAACAGTTACTACGTCAACAAAAGCAGGATAATACCTTTGATTTTGGAAGAAACAATAAATGAGCAGGTGTCTCAATGCTTTTGTCCATATGGTGTCCTAAATATGTTTCCTGGAAATCCATGCCAACGCGTCCTTCAAACCGCAGCCAAGTCTCCATTAAGGTTGTGCCACATTAGAGGAGAGTAGAACTTACTCTTGATAAAACCTCTCAGTGTAGCTGAATTCAGTAGTGTTTTTAGCATTATCCTTGCAGCTAAAAGGCAAAAAAGGAAGACACCAAACACAACTTGGCCAATCTGCTGCATTTTGGCTAAGTGGAAAAGTGTGTAAATGTGTTTAGTTTTCAGGTAGCCGGCACGGACATCTCATAAACACATTGGCTTTTCATTCTTGGTTTCTCAGTAGTCAAGCATCAGTGCTGTCTCACTGTCCCTTGACTGTCTGTTGACGCACTGCACTGAGTGTCCGTCCATACACACGCTCGCACACCTTTTGTGACTGAGAGAGGTCTGGCTGAGAGGGGCCTGTAATTGTTTTGGCAGCTGAGTATCATAATTGATGCATAGACTATGATTGTTATCAGGCATGGCAGCTTGACCTTTGTAAGTTACATCACTTTATAGAATGAATGTGCTGCCGACATTAGCCATGATGAGTCAAACTGTGTCTCAGCGCTGAAGAAGCTGCTTCCTGGCTAACCCGCTAATTTGCCATCCCCATGCATAATTAGATTGACATTTTTCACTAATAGCCTTTTCCCCTCCATAATTACTGATTGTACTTCATTTTAATATCCTGTATGACGAATCAAATGACCATACTGCAGCCGTCAGGTGGTGTAATGAATTTTTGGGCCTGTGTTCTGTGTGTATTAGGAATTGAAATGCTGTTGTCGTTAAGCATGGCGGCGTTGCACACACACTAATAGAGGTGAACTGTGGGCAGAAATGATTGACTAATTGTCTATGCCCTACCAATGTCATAGGGTAGCATTCCAGCTGCAACCAGTGTGAACTGTGCTACACCAAGGGTAGGGTATCTGTGTGTGTGTGTTTGTGTGTGTGTGTGGGGGGTAATTTATGCTAATCTATGAATTCAATTCTCCCATTTGCTTTCCCTAAACTAAAGCACATGCAACCCCTAATATTAGAACACACTACACTCCTCTGGTAACTAGGCTCAAGCTAACATGCTAATAAAAAAGATCCAGCATCCAAAGTGATCTTGATCAGCGTGATATTAATAAAAAAGCGGCCTGCACCTCACTCACCTTTTCGTCTTGCTCTGAGAAGTGAAGACAGAGATTGTGCTTGTGTTGTGCACTACTGCCTCTGGCCGATCTCCCCCCTCCCCTCGCCATGTAATTGCCCCAGTATTTTTCCCTCCGTGATTGAATTCATCAGGCCTCCTTTGTGTGCGAGGCGCGCCTTTGAGAGGCAGGGGTGTGAAGCTGCTTATTTATATTTATGAATTCACACTGTTTGCCCTGGTGTGAAATAATGGGTCATTCCAACACAACATGGAGTGCGGAGGCTGAATTTCAAATGGATTTCTAGTTTCGCACCACTGAGCTCTATGAATGCTGAGCACAAGAGGGGGGAGACAGAGGGAGAGAGAGAGTGGGAGAGAGAGGGGAGATGCACTGTTGGGGAGTGTGAGTTTAAAAGGCCGAGTGGGAGCTCATACTGGACTGGCATTGTTCTGGTCACTGGCTTTATTATTAAAAGTCATGGTACAAGTGTACTAGCTGCTAGTGGCGTATAGGCCAGCCCTATGCAGCACACAGCTGAATTCACAATTCTCTCTCCCCCTGCATCCCTGCATTTCAAACATACTCCCGTGTGTCACTGGTAGAGGCCAGAATCCCTGCTATGTTATTTAGCTCAGGACACTATAAACACAATAAACAGTCTATACAGTCCTCACTAATGCATTCCAGGTTTAATGGTATGTCTGAAGTAGTGTAGTCAGGATTCACATATTGAACTTAATTGCTTGATCATTGATTATCCCCTTAAAACCGAAAGGCTTACAAAACACTAAGGCATATTAGTCAGTAACCACTATACTGTATGACTGACTTCTGTACAAACTGGTGGGGCTTTTCTTTGGTAATAGAAGTTTGTAATAACACCTTCGGCCCGCCAGTGGGCCCTAGGCTGTTTAAGAGGTGAAACCTTCTTTAAATTTTCTGGTTGAATTAGCATTGATTAGTTTAGCAATTTGTATGATGATGGCACATATTTTACATTTTCCTTCCAGTCGAATATGGTACATGTGTCAAAACTTTGATGTTAGAAATATCCTTCTTTACTGTTACTATCTGTTTCCTTGTCTAATGCTGACCATAGACTAGAAGATTTTGAAAGGTGTCTGGGATTACATTTAAAAGTCTGACACTCTTTAATATCTAGAGAAAATTAGTCATTACTCACTACACAACTTTGCAAATCCCTTTATTTTCTTATTTTTATTTTCCATATATTTTATTTATTTATTTTGCCTTCTTGCTTGAAGCTGATGAGTTTCCTCCTCTTTTTTAAAGATCAAAGCTGCAAGTGCTGTTTTTCCAGGCCCAGCAACATGAGGGAACATGAGGAGGGGCAATGTGCCCATAGATGAAATACTGGCCCCCCCTTCCTCAGCTTTGGATTTATATTCACATACACCCATATATACACCCAAGTCCAAACTGCAAGTGACCCGATAGAGACAAAAAAAAAAAAAAAACTATTCTCGGCCGTGTCAGACCACTAGGGGCCCTAGTCTGCTGCCAATGTATTGATGCCTCTTGTGTTTATAGGCTATACAGGAATATCAGTAGTAGGCTAACCTGTTAACAATGAAAGATCTGCATTGGTCGGGTGACATATGTCATATTTTAAAAATCGCAGAATTTGATGTGCTGAAGGAAAAACTAAAGTTATCCTGGAATGTATTTAAAAATGTCTGAGCTCAGTTTTAGAGTGAATCCATTTTTACTTATTTTGGTAGCGCTAGCATTAGCTGCTTGAACATATCTAAACTAATAAAATAAGGCGTTAATAAAGTAATAAATTAAAGTGACTGCACATACAGTCAGTCACAAGACTACTTCATCATCTTCTTGTGAGTTTTTTTTTTTTTTTTTTGGCAAGATAGCCAGCATGCTAATCGCTAAGTTGCAACCTCAGCTAAAATGAGCTGACACAAAACACCCCCAGCAGCCGATATACAGTTTGATACTGAAACTTAATGTGCCGCACTATACTGTAGAAATTAGACAATTATCTGGCATAATTATGCTCACTTTAGTATTTTATTGTTTACGGTAACCATGATAGATAGCATGCTAAATGCTAAGTAGCATCTCGGCTAAGAAGAGCTGGAAACACAAATAAACTTAAATCATCCCAATATTGCGAAGCACGACTGTTATACTTTTATACTTTTAAAGTAAGTGTGAGGTGCTGTACTGTGAACATAATTATGCTGTTTGTGGTCATTGCATTAGCCAGTCTGCTACTTGCTAAGTTAGCTCCAAGCTAAACCCCAGTCAAGGCCCATTTTGCAAGACGATGCACACAGCAGATGTCTAGTGTGGCTGTGGCTTTAGTCAGTAGCATTTTTACATATATGAACTTTTACCTTCTGGACTTAAATTTGCAATCTCAGATGATCTTGATAGTAGTTTAAAAAATACACACTTGTCTCATGGATTTTCCCGGGTGTGGCCTACCTGATGTAGCTAACAAAAAAAAAAACATATGGTTTGGTATTCAGCTGACAAAAAACAGGACTGCTGTGGACAATGAAGGCAATGCTGAAGGCGGTGTAAACTGTGAGACTTGTATAAGCTTGCTGAAGCATTCCTGGTTTAGCTTGTGTGAGATCAATTAAACTGATGATTGAACGATTTTAGTTTTTTTTTTGCATTATTGCCTTCTGGTGTTTTTTTCTTTCTTTCAATAATGTACTTTGTGTAAGCTTAATAGTCATCCAACAATACTTAGTCACTATAAATTGGTCCTGGTGCCGCCCCAGAGACTATCCGTAAACATTAGTCACCTGTAATCATTTATCATGTTGCCTAATTGCAGCTAAGCTTGTCTGTTTTTGAAGTATGCTAGTATGTTGGTATGAGGCAACTCTAGTGACAAGTGGGATATGTTCCTGGTAATTCCTGTAGGTTTGTTTGATTCACTGATATCAGACCATCACTTGGTTCACTAGGTTATTTATTTTGCCCCCTCTTGCCCGTCTACTTGACCCTGCCTCCTTCTCTGTGTTTATCTGATGTCCTGTGTGCAGTTGTTAGGGCTCACATTTTCTTTGTTTCTTCATATCTTTTAAATATTTTTTTAACTTAGTTTTCACAAATGGATTATCCACAAGCAGATTATAATATAAATATATATAAATAAATATATAAAATATCAAATCTCTTCATAAATATCAATGTGTGACTTTTATTTAGTTAAGATAATTATTAACTAATCATCTAAACAATTGCTAGATTTCACAGTTGCCTACAGAATCCACAGTTACACAGACAGGTACTGACTGGCAGCTATATGTTGAGATGGGTGTGGAGGTGGGGGGCTTCTCCTGGATTCCTTGCTTTGGCTCCTGTGGGCTGTGACTGACTCTGACAGCAGGGTGTATTCTGTGATGAGAAAATGCTGCAGCTCCAGCACACACAGCTGCGTTCTTCGGACCTCACACCTGTGCACCCTGGCAGCCACAAGGAAACAACATGGCCTGAGAAAGCAGCCAGAGTGACGTGCGCAGGCACAGCCATCGAGAATAAATGGAACTGAAATTATTTCCCAAAAGAGAAGCCTTTAATGAGGGTGTACAAAGCATCTGAGATAACACACCGAACTCCAGCTAAAACTGGAAAACTAGGCCAAAAAACAGCAATTACCAGTGTTGGAGAGTTTGTGTAGAGGTAGTGTTTATATTTCGTGAGGAAAGATGCACTACATTCAAGTGCCTTCCTTTAATTTCCCAAAATGATGCTTTTTTCAAAGCACGACAGCTGGATTAGGAGAGAGTTTGTCTGGCCTAAAATGAGAGCAGGGCCCATGCGGCTGGAGCATGCAACTTTTTATGTTTGTTTGAGGCTTGTTAACAATTTTCAATGGACCTCCTTTTCATTTCAGCTCTGGTTTCCTTAATGGGCCATTCATCTCTCTAACAAGCTGACAATATTTAAAAGACAAAGACAAATAATCTGATCTCCTTTCCCACCCATTTAAGCCCCTTTGGGGTTCTCTAGAATGGAGACAGCGACTCGGTACACTCCAATGACTCATGAGTTCTTGCTGAGGTGCACTCACAGTATCATCTCTAAAGGGTCACTGGAGCCTTATGAGCGAAACTTATGTCATGAGCGTCTGAGCAGTTTTACTGCCTGCGAATGCTCTTCAGCACCGCTCGTTCCGAAGGCCCTTAGCATGCCTCAGGCTCAATACGGCCATCTGAGATGTCTGTGGTTGCTCACTGGTCGGCTATAATGACCAGGATTCCGTCAATACCAAGACTTCATGCTTCGTTTAAGGGAGTGGTTATGACTGATGTGCCTTCAAAAATCGAGAGACCAGAGTTGCTCTTCTTTCCACTCCTGCAATGACCATGTCTCCAGGCTCCATAAGATCCTGATGGAGGATCCCAGGAAAGACATTCTTCACTGTTGTCCATGCATTGTATTTGCAGATCTGTCAGGCAGCTGGCTGTTGCTATTCTGAGATCAGTTCTTCATGCTGTAATTGTCTGCAGACTCGGTTCGCTGTGCCACGGTGAGCGCAGGTGTTAAGCCTGGTGGCCGCTTCGCTACGCTGACATCATCTGCTCGTCTTCCTCTCACAGCTGTGACAGCATGGCTCAGGAGGCTGGAGGAGCTCCACACCAGGCCTTCAGGGGGTGCGAGAGAACGAGACAGCTAGACTGCAGAGAGCCGCACAATGACGGTAAATGCTGGAGACTCCATTAAGGGGCTCACGCGGCCTGCAAAAATGGCAAGAGAATAAAAGGGCCTTCGTGCTCAATGGTTAATTAAGTGTCTGCGAATCCATTTCCAGCAGCTCCTGCTGGAGCGGAATGGGAGCTGGCAGAGCAGGGCCAGCTGTGCTGGTGCCGATAGCCGGCATCGTGATCCGTTTGTAAAGCTGCTGACACCGCCATCAAATCCACCTGACTCGGCCTGCAAGGCACGGCTTTGGAAGGTCCAGGCGGCTCAGGGCGAAAAGAGAGAGGGGGGAGAAGCCAAGTAGACCCCCCTCTCAAGTCCTCGCTGCAAGCAGCAAGCCGTGGAGATGGAGACGGGCCGTCTGAGCTTCAGATTTATGAGAGCTGTCACTCTGTGATCTGTTTTTCACACAGCTGAAGCTCAGTGCCTAACCTGAGCAGACACAGGGATGTGCTCATTATTCACATCGCTGCTCAGTCCTCAGAGGCTGCAGCAGCAGCAGATGAATTGGCTTCTGCCGGTCCTCCGATCCGTACGGCTTGTCATTTGGCAATTAGGAATCTGATACTAATGAGTAGCTGTCAGGTGAAAGTTTGAGTTGCTCCAAATGCGTGAAAAACATAAACAACATGAGCGTGAATGAGAAATACAGAAGGAGTCAAGTACATTAAGACATTTCAGACAAGTACTGTCACCTGAGATATTAGGCCCCTTTCTTGCTACATTGGTTATGCTATCCAGTGGCTGTGTTACCCCAATAAAATATCCAAAATTACTATTACGATTACGATTTTTTTTAACAATTACGTAAATATGACAGACTGGAACACTGAATGTAAGCGACCATAAAAATAAGTACTTCACACCCTGTCCACTAGGTGGTGAGTGTGTGAAATGCACATTTATTGACACTTTTGGACAAAAGCAGTGGCAGTTCTTCTTGTTCTTTACACTGTGACAGAAGTTCATGATGAATGGACCAATAGAAACGCTTCAAGAAAAACGCTTCACACTTCCCCTGCCTCTTAAATGAAACTCCAGAAACTGCTGCTTGTGGTGTTACCCTGCACTTTTGGTTGACAGCTTGTATGCTTGCTGACCTGCTGTTTGCTAGTTCTCTTATTGCTTGTTACTCCTTGTATTTTTATTCAATATTACCTTTGACTTATTTATCTTACACCTTATTTACATCTTATTGATCAAACTCCAACTCCCAGAATCCCTCAGCCACTCACATGACTCAACCCTCCAATCAGCAACCGCTTTCCAGATAATCATCACCTGAATTCTGATTTGCAACACCTGTTTCACCTTTCTGTTTGGTTCACACATTATGAAGTATTACCCCTGCTTTATTCCTGCTTTATTCAACACATTGTTTTGTAGTTGTTTTTTATCTTTATCTTGTAAAACTACAATTTCATTTAGGATAGATTAGAATTAAGGATGGTAAAATGGATCAGCTGTGTATCGGTATTGGCAGTGTGTCTGTAATTTAGCTGATCCTGAGAGACAATCAGATTATATTTGTGTTTAAAAGATTACAGCAGCTCAGTGATCAGAGAACGGTATCAGCCCCAAAAACACTAAACGGTCCATCGTTAATTATATACAGCTCCGGGGGAAAAATTAAGAGGCCGCCCTACATTATCACTTTGTCTGGTTTTAGTATTTATTGAAAATGTGTTTAGGGAAATTATTGTTTATTTCATAAACCATGGATAACATTTCCCTTAAATTCCATTTATTTGCAGAAATGACAACTGAAATTATTATAATAACTATAATGCAAAGAAGTTATTATTCGTATTTAAACAGCACAGTACTAATATTTGAACTTTGAGAGCATTAAAAAATCACTATGGTGAAATAACCTTGACTGCCAATCAAGGCTTTCATGTCTTGGCAGGCTCTCCAGTAGTATTTCATATTGCTGTTGGGCCACTTTATGCCATTCATAGTCTGCAAATTCAGGTAATATATATACATAGAGAGAGAGAGAGAGAGAGAGATTCTAATCTATCTATCTACTAATCTATTAGTTGATAATGTATTTATTATGATGGCAGTTTCTATTGGTCTACACATTATACTGGAGGTGCATGTCTGTGTCTTGGACATCTGAAAAAATGTAAAAGCAGGCTGTAAGTGTTTGTTAAATTGCACACTAGTTTTAGAATAAATACAAATAAGTATTGTACGTTGTGATTTTATTTGCAGCTAGAACAGCCTCCACTTTTTTGGAGTCTGTCTGTGGGAATTTGTGTCCAGTCAGCCAGCAGAGTTATTTGTGAGGTTCGGCACTGATGATGGATGAAGATCTGGCTTGCAGTCGATGTTTCGATTCATCCCAAAGGTGTCCAGTGGAGTTGAGATCAGGGCTTCTTTGCAGCCTGGAGTTGCTCTACAACAGACTCATCAAACCATGTCTTACATCACTCTTCACTCTTCAAGCCCAAACTTTGAGAAACAGCCCCACACCATTATCTCTCCTCCACCAAACTCTACTGTTGGCACTCTGCAGTCTGATTGATAGAATTCTCCTGGCATGAACCAAACCCATGAATTCATGAAGATCCCTTCACACAGTTCTTGTGCTGATGTTATTTTCAGAGGCATTTTGGAACTTTTTAATGAGAGTTGCAACAGAGCTGTGGCACTTATGGTTGACTGGGGCAGATCTAGCAGTGCAGAATTTTACAAACTGACTTGACAATATGACATTTAAAGTCACTGATTTCTCCAGTATGTCCACTCTGTGCACGTTTCAGCACTGCCAGTGTTTGTCTATGGAGATTGGCAGTGTGCATTTTTTCCACATGGTAGGTGTGGGTGAAACACCTGAACTTATTTATTAGTAGGTGTGTCCACATATGTTTGACCATATAATGTAGCCATTTTCTTTTTTCAAGTTTTATATGACCATATATATGTTTGTTTATGTACTGACTTACTGTGGTGGTCATATCAAATTGAATGTATTTATATGATGCTTTTTACAACTGTTACTGTTGCAAAGCAGTTGTACAGGTTTCCAGCAATAGGACAAAGGGTCAACAAAACATAAATCATGAATCCCCGAGTTGGCAAGTCGTGGCAAGGGTATAATGCCCTTTAAGCTGGTGGAAGAACCAAGACTCTCACAAGGGGGACCCATTCTCCTCTTTATAAATTTACAAATGGTATAAAGTCACCTTAACACCACAAAACACCACAAAAGTGTTGATGTGTATGGGTGCACTAATATAATCATAGATGTGCTTGACAGTAGGAATGGTACTACTAATAATAATGTAACAAGGATGGTTAATAGTAGTATGTAAACGAAATAGCAAACGGATGGTTAATATTAATACTAAACAGAATTAATATATTAAAATAATTGTATTAACACTGGCTGCATTTGCACAATACTGTACATTTGATTTCATATGCCATATATAGAACACCAATCAGAAATTACATTAAACTGACAGGCGAAGTGAAAAACATGATTTTGATCTACAGTGGCTTCATCTGTCAAGGGGTGGATACTTTAGGCAGCAAGTGAACAGTCAGTTCTGGTGTCTACAGAACCACCTTCAGATAAACGCTGGAAAGACCAAAGAACTGGTGGTGGATTTCCGCAGGTGCAGACACCCCCCTCCATCAGTGAACATCCAGGGTATGAACATCGAGAGTGTGGACTCTTATAAATACCTGGGTGTTCATCTGGACTGGTCAGTCAACACTGCTGCACTCTACAAGAAAGGCCAGAGCAGACTCTACCTGCTGAGGAGATTGAGGTCCTTTGGAGTGCAGGGAGCACTCCTGAGGACGTTCTTCGACACAGTGGTCGCATCTGCCATCTTTTATGGAGTGGTCTGCTGGGGCAGTAGCATCTCGATGGCAGATAAGAAGAGACTGGACAAACTCATAAAGAGGGCCGGCTCTGTCCTGGGGTGCTTCTTAGACCCAGTGCAGGTGGTGGGAGACAGGAGGATGACAGCCAAGCTGGCATCCATGCTGGAGAACAGCTCCCACCCCATGCATGAGACTCTGGCAGCACTGGGCAGCTCCTTTAGCGACAGGCTGCTTCACCCCAAGTGTGTGAAGGAGAGGTATCGCAGGTCCTTCCTTCCTGCTGCCGTCAGACTGCACAACCAGCACTGCTCCCAGCGGACTACATACACACACACAAACTACACACACATGTTCATGTCAGGGAATACTATGTGCAATATCCCACCCCCATGTGCAATTAAGAGTCTTTTGCTGTAAATAGTATTGTTATTGCTCTTTTAATTCTTATTTATATTGTGTATATATATTGTGTATATAGTGTAAATTATTTATCCAAATTTTTTGTAACTGAGTGTCTTGCTATCCCTTTCTGCTGTTACACTGGGAATTTCCCCACTGCGGGACTAATAAAGGACTATCTTATCTTATCTTATCTTATCTTATCTTATCTTAAAAATGAGCCAGCATTAAAATCTGAGCCACTTTGATAAGAGCAACTTATCATCTCCAAAACATCAGACAGGTCTTGTGGGGTGTTCCTGGTATGCATTGGTCAGTACCTACCAAAGGTGCTTCAAGGAAGGATAACCGGTGAACCAGCGACAGGGTCATGAGTGCCCGAGGCTGATTGATGTAATCTATTAAGGCCCCACCTCACAACTTACAGGTTTTCAGAGGTCTTGTTGAGTACGTGTTTTGACAGATCAGAGATGGTTTTAATGTTATGGCTGATCGTTGTGTTTATACTGTATTGCCTCCAAAGATTTATTCAGTATTTGTGACCTATTATTTACAGTGACGGATTAAAGTCTGCGCAACATGGGCAGACCCCTGGGGCAGCATCTTCCTGGGTGCGGCAGTTATACTTTAGGCTGTTTCTCACTTGATAGGTTGTGGGATGGAGTTGGACTTTAGAGTAACCCTTGTTACACATGTGCAGTGACTCAGATCAGCCTCTTGGTGCTCGTCAGCCCTGAAGCTTACTGTGAAGAAAAGGGAAAGGGATAAGTGTAATAAACCTGGAGCACAAGCAGTCAGATGGTGGAAATTATAGTGCTAGGCACTAGAACAGGATTCACACCTACACTCTGACCTGGAAAGCAGAGTAATTTGACAAGCTGGATGTTCATGCCCTGTACATTCACACATCTATGAAAGCATTTATTTCCTTGGCACATGATTTTTAGCCTTTTCTTTCTTTTGATTGCTCGCTATTTCATGACCTTTGTGCAGCTCCAATGCCATGCACTACTAGACCCATGCAAAAAAAAAAAACCTGTGGAGCCTGTGGAATTAGCTTTGCCCTTCAGTGAGGCCTTCGGCCCTGGAAAGGTTTAGAGGGGGTCCCATCTGCACAGAGCTGCACACTAGATTGCTTATGCCTCTGTGTGAGAAGCAGAAGCAGTGTTATTTTTGTTCGCTAAGTTAATGGAGCTCAGTGCATGCCCACTGTTCAAGTGCCTGAGATACAGCCAGGCTGTGTATCTTTGTTGGCATGGGAACAGCTTTAAAGTCCCATTACAGAATACAAAAAGGACAGAGTCATGGCCGCCTGAAGCACAAAACACTCTGTTTGGTTTCCATCAGGGGATCCAAACAGCCTTGCACTCAGAAGCATTAGCGCATGCATCATGATGACTAAACCAGCACTGTACTGTCATAGATTCATAGATGTTATGCCTGCATGGCTGTGATAGAGAATGTAGCATATACTTCACAAGCCAGTCCCCCAAGCTGTCTGGAGAGGTAGTGAGAAGGAACATGTAGATCTAAACTGGAAAAATAAGTTCCTGGGAGAAGCTTGGGAAGTGGATGCTAACATAGTCTTTAGTAATTCATGTTAGCATATTAAAATCACCCAAATAATACAAAAAAAAAGCCAAAACAATGTTATATAAAAATAGAATGTATGTATCTACAATATATGGACAAAAGTATTGGGACACCTGCTCCTACATTGTCTTCTTCCAAATTCAAATATTAAATAAAAAAGAGTTGATCCTGCTTTTGTTGGAGTAACTGTTTCTGCTGTCCAGGAAAGGCTTCCTACTAGATTTTGGAACATTGCCGTGAGAATTTGATTGCATTCAATGACAAGAGCATTAGTGAGGCCAGAATGTTGGATGATCCCAACGTACTGGAGGGCGCACCATCATTCCAGAGAATGATGGTGCTCCACAGCTCAATGCTGAGGGGCTTTATTCCCTAGCCCATGGTAAGACAGTGGAAAAGAGGCCATAGACTCTTTATCTTTACCTTTGTAATCCAAACTCTCATAGATTCAAGGTCTGACTTGGGAGAAATACTTAACAATTGTAAAAAGCCTGTTTTTGTGGGATTGTCTATGTTGAGCAGGCAGGGAAGCTCAGTTTTTCTGACCTAAAAACTAAAAGCCCAAACCTGTAGGAGTTAGTCTTCCCCCCTACCTGTCCCTCTATATCCTTCCTCTGCTCTGATTGCTATTAATGCTACTTAACTTCTGCATGCTTTCTGCTGTGTTATGTGTGGGTCCTATGTTCTTTATTCTTAGTGCTATGATTTCTTTTAAGCAAGGCTGTCCTTCACATCAGCACAAAGCATTGTCACTTTAAAGAGCCTCCTCTGGCTGGAGCCTAACAAGTAATAAGACTTGTGTTCTGCAGAAGCCTCAGGCAGATCAATATGGTGTGCCATGTCAAAGCTGCTAGTGTTGGGTAAACAGGAAGACAAAGGAAATGAGACAGATAGATGAGCCCAATATACTCAGTTTGGCCAGTTTCTGTCAAAGGTTCTCAATACTTTTTATCAGTGGAGAATTACGTGCCAGAGCTGATTGCTTCTGGAGAATAATTGCCATCGTTTCTCTCTGCAGGTTCATCTAGAAGAATCCATTACTTAGACCACAGGAGAGCTTACTGGGTTGAGGTCTTCACAAAAAGCATATATACTGTTCACTACCATTCTGAAGATTGGACTTTTTTGCTTTTTTTCTGTAGATTCTTTAAAGAACCATTTTCTTTTCTGTGTTTTAAGAAATTGAGCACAATATAGAAGTACTATTTTTATAGAACCATATATTCCAGCAAAGAACCACTTAGAAACCTTTATTATTTATGAGCGTATATAGTAAGACTATTTCTAATAAGAATCTTGTCGTTTGTAGGATGTTGTAAAATGAAAAACTTTAGATGGGCAGGAGCCTGTCATGCTGGCTAGGCGTGGCAGTGAATTAGAAACACTTGCAGGAATGGAACCAATTAGGACATATCAGTGTAGAGAGGTTTCTACAGTCATTGGGACGTACAATAACACCATATTACAAAATGAAGAATGCAAAAAGATGGTAATAAATAGATAAATATACCTATAAATAAACAAATAGTAAGACAAGGCTGTCATAAATACCTATTGCAGTTATATGGGAAAAGACAATTACAGAAAAAAAATCAACTTAATCCTCTTTAAAGATGTTTAGAAAAGATTCCCAGGCTTTCCAGAAGCATGTTTTTGTGATTTTAGTTCACTACAATGTAACTGGACCATTTAAATAAAAAAGCAACTAGTTCTACCATCTCTTAAAGCACGGAGCAGTGGCTTCCATGTTAAAAGTTTACTTTCATAGCTGCCACCATGTCAGCCATCAAGGCCTGTTTCCATGTGGCAGATAAAAAGGGAGTATCCAAAAATAGCCAAGTGAATATTTACCTCACTTCTTTTCAAGAAACAGTTAAAGATACTAACCCAAAACCAAATTAAGTGGGACAAGCCAAAATTAGTTATTTGAGTGATGCCATGGAAGGACCACCATTGGTTCCTTAAAGAAACACATTTGAAAAGAAACTGGTCCTTGGACGTAATAGTTCTATACTAATTTAAGATTTCTTCACTAAAAGCTTTACATTAATTGGTTCTTTAGACCAAATATCTCTTTTACAAAAATAATTTTCTAAAGAACAACCTGTTGAAAAGTTAATTATGGAACCAACAGTAGTTTGCTGTTGCATTGTGTTAAGAATTTATGTAATGGTCTAAGCTTATATTTTAAAAGTATCGATTGTTGCAGTTTACAGTGTTTATATCCAGGTTATTACTGAATTAAATAATAACAGCTGTTTATATAACTGGTGATTTCAAACTTTCTCATGGCGGTGTGTATCATTCAGAAACACAGAAGTGGTCATTATGTTAAGCCTCTTGCAGTCCAGCTGGGAGCTAAGCTTTGCATTAGCGTGGTGCCTGAAGGCCATGTGTGGCTGCTTTCTCCTGGGCAGTGAGCTGTGCTGTGCTCTTCTGGTGTGTTTAATCACCAGCACTGGCTCAGAATTCCTCTTCTGCTCTCTCCTTCTGCTCTCCCTTCCTCTACACTCCCCTCCTTTCGCTTCTTCTGTCCTCTCAGGATGCTTGTCAGAGCGCTCTTCCACACAGTTTAGTGTGTGTCCATGTGTAGCAGAACGAGTGTATTCATATGAGGGCCGTGAGGCACATATGGTCCTTCATTCTCTAAACTCGTCTGCTCTGGTTTTAGAAAGCACCGCTGGCTAACAACTTCCATATATGATCTTTGCCCACTCTGACCTGCGTGAGGACATTAGAAGTCTGTGGTGTATCGTTGAATGATATAGGAGAACATGTTGTTCAGTTGGGAATGTAAGTGAATGCTATAATAATCACAAATAAAGCAACAAAAAAAAAAAAACATGTAGCCTATTTTGAAATATGAAAGGACAAGACCAGAATAGAGGGATAATATAATTTAGCTATTCAGCTCAATGGCTCAATCTTCTGTCTGTAATAGATTTTCTACTGTATGAATGTGTAAGAGTGTGTGTGTGTGTGTCTGAGAGAGAGACAGTTGTGTACACTGGGTCTAAGGGTTTGTGAAGGGTTTGCTCCTTTGTCCTGTTCCTCTTCACCTCTACTCTGATGAGCTTGAAGTGTTTACAGCCTGGACGTAAGCCTGTTATGACCTTCTTTAATAAGAGTGTGTACACATCATTTTCTTTTCTTCTCCATTTCTGCTGAAAATGCTCCATCCATGTAGCGGCTGATGAGTGTGGGTGGTGGTGGTGGTGGTGGGGGGGGTCTTAGGAACAAAAGTGGGCAGTGACTGGTTGCATATATTGAAGTCATATTCTAATAAATTTATATGGACTTATGGAGATCACCTGGTGTTGCTTTTGGTCTGACATGACATGATCTATACCATTGACATAGCTTAAAGCTACTGTCTGCTGATTTTAAATATTTAAATATGTATTTAAGATGTCTTAAGATATGCAACAGCAGTAACCAATGTTATATTGCCTATGTTGCTATGTATTAATGCAATTTAATCAAGTTAATGCAAGTTAAATGCTCTAAAAATTGCAAGCTGGAGCCCACTCATAATTGTGATATTAGTCTAGTATTATAAGTCCCACTATTATGTTCCTTGCATTTTTGGTTCACAATCTCCCAGAGCCTTATCCCTTTGTAAGGTCATGTACATGTTAATGTGTCTGTTCGATTAGCTGTCCTGTATTTTGCTTCCTCCCAAAAACACTTCGAGACACTGCTGATATCTGCTGCATCAATGGGCTCGACTGTGGAAGGCCAAATATGTAGATATGTAAATGAGTTGGATCTCTGGTGTCATGGGTTTCAAAGCTTTAATCAGCACTGGACATCATTAGAACAGTGGAGTTATAATCAGCTTATGAACGTCTTGGTTTGGTCCAGTTTCATAGACTAATTAAGAATTTAGCCAGCCTGACTTTAGCATTTTATTTTAGACCAAAGGAACCAATAAGAGGACAGTGCTAAACTCAGCACTCAGAAGAGCGTAACTAACCTCAGCTGCTGCACTGATAGATGCTGTATGTGCTCAATCGTTCCACTGCGGTTCTAACTTCCTGATTCTGGAGTATTCTGGATTGCTGCTTTTTAAAATGAAAATGTGTTTTAAATGAGAATCAGGTATCTATGAAAGCAGACACAGTTACTTACTTCCACTCTCTTGCATGTCTGCTTGCATGCCCGATAATGTAAACCACAATTATTAGTCTAACCAAGACAGATTGAGACATGATTGTACATGGTCTCATTTTCATAGTCCAACATGGGTCTTGATGGCTGTATACACCTTACATTAACATGCGTTTAAGTGACCGGATCACTTTTTAGATTTTACTTGACCGCATTAAAAACCAGATTTAAATGCATCCAGGATGCATTGTGATCAGACTGTGATCACATCACTTAAGCCACATTTGGAGAACATAATTGAGAACTTAGCAAGCCTTTTTTGATGTTTACTATTTTATTTTAGACCAAAGTAACCAATAACAGAAGAACAGTGCGTAACTAAACTCAGCTGCTGTGCTTATAGATACTGCATGTGCTCAAAAGTTCCACTGCAGTTCCCCTGCTTTACACTGTAGTTCTAGATTTGTTTTTTGCTTGGTTATGTTTATTCCCACTCCTCAATTGTGTAACAATACCCACCTCTGGGGGGGTAGTACAACAACCCAGATGTCCATGTGCCCAAGTCCTCAGTTAAGTAACAGTGTTCATATCCCCACTGCTGTCTGCCGTATGGCTGCCATCTCGACTGTTTTATTCACATGTGTTCGAAGCCTTTCAGAGCGCGGACGTGCTGATCCACACTCACAGCAGGGTTACAACCTCATTGTTCCTGGAGCTTTGATAGGAGGCACAGGCTGATGTAACATTACTAAGTATTACAAGGTATAAATGATTTACAGAATCCATCTGCCAGGCATATGCTGCCTGCATGAACAGTTTGCAACCCTTGGAGTGCTATGTACAGAGATCCAACATATCATTTATTATTTACACGGGTGTAACTGGTGTAATGAATCGACCAGCCCACAGTTAGACCGTCTCCAGTGTATAGCTGATTTGACCTGCAGCTCAAAACGTGATGCTCCTCACTATGGATCAGTGGATGATCGCCGACTGTGCGCTGCTAATGCCGTTCCTGAGCTGGACCAACTTTTCTTTTGTTGGCCGAACTACAAACTGACATCAGGCCGATAGATTTTTATACATTTGTTGTGACTTTTGATCTCTAGGTAATAGAAACCTTTTTAAGGGCCCAATATAGCTTATCTTCAGATGCTCCTGTTGGTTATAAACCGTTAGGATCAGGGTTAACCTTTTACACCCTAAAGGCCTGTGTATATGGCCATATATCATTTCCTTGCCCTCAAACAACATAAGTTACTTACTAGTTTCATGTCAGTTACTGGATCATTTATAGCAGTTATTGAATCAGTAATAGTAGAATTGATGGAAATGATTTATAATACATACTGAAACATTTATAGTATATACAGAATCATAAACAGTAGTTACTGAATCATTTATAGCAAATCTATTTATCATAGTTACTAGATCATTTTTCTAGTAGATACAGAATCATTTATAAAAGATACAGAATCATTTATTAAATATACTAAATCATTAACAGTGGTTACTTGATCATTTATAGTAGATGCCAAATCATTTATGGTTGTTACTGAATCACTTTTAATAGATACAAAATAATGTATAAAATATACTAAATTATTTCTAGTATAAATAAAAATAAGAAATAAGCATCTTCAAAATATCTGCTGTGGATCATGACAATAATGTTTTACAGCATTTACGTCTTAAAGAATATTTTGGACTGTAGAAGGGAACACAGTGACACTAGAGACAGATCAACTTCACCTGTCAAAGACTGGAGTGACTGCACTGGACTGACTGAGAGCATACAACACGGACTGACTGACAGCCTCCAGCTGGGATTGATCATAAATGGATAAAAGCGCCTGTAAAACCAGAAAAAGACAGAGAGATCGAATTTCACTGCACTTTCGCTACATTCAGGGATGTTAAAACCTAGATTTGTTCTTAAAATTAATTTGATAATTTTTTTTTGTATAAACTTTCAGACTAGGCAAATGTTAAAATGCAAATAAAGTCATTTTATGGGTTTGATGTGAAATGCTTATTTGCTTATTATCTATTACCTTAAAAAACAGTAAATACATGTTGATGCTTCACTGACTGTAATAGAGAGAATTGCGTCTCTGTCATTGTCGCTTCGGGCTGTAGTATAGAACTTCTCGCCAGAACTGTGCAACGCTGCGTAACCCGAGTGATATTTGTCTGTAATTTTACTCCACCACTTCAGCTGACAGGTTCTTTCACTTCAGATGTCGTTTTTGCTGAGTTTGTATCCTTCAGCTGGTCAACCAATGCACGCGTACAGCTGTCCATTAGGGGAACTCAAAACTAACAAACGGTAACTATAGTGGAAGCCCTGTAGCAAAAGAAATGCCAATTCTCATATAATGCACCTTTAATTAATTTGACATGTTCACAGTGGGAGTGATGGGAACTGAATGTAGGAAGATTTTACTGTCTCCATAAGCTACATCACATAAAGCTTTTGTAGTATTGCTGCTATCAACAAAATTTCATATCACCAAAATTATACATTTTATTTATACATATTTATACATATATTGCAGTGTTGCAAAATTGGTCCATTCATTCATTATGAAATTTGAACACAATGTAAGTCCAACCACTTGATTAAAACCACCATCTAGTTTCTTCACTCATTGGCCATTTTATCAGCTTCACTTACCACATAGGAGCACTGTGTAGTTCTATAATTACAGACTGTAGTGCATCTGTTTCTCTACAAACAGCCTCTTGTCACCCTGTTCTTTAATGCTCAGGACCACACAGGACCACCACAGAGCAGGTATAATTTGGGTGGTGGGTCATTCTCAGCACTGCAGTAACACTGATGCTGGTGTGTGTGGTATGTGTGGTGGTATAAGTGGGTCAGACACAACAATGCTGCTGGAGCTTTTTAAACGCCTCAGAGCCGCTGCTGGACTGGGAATAGTCCACTAATCAACCAACAGCGTCCTGCTACCACTGATGAAGGACTAGAGGATGGCAAACACACACTGTGCAGCAACAGATGAGCTTCTGTCTCTGCCTTTCCCTCTACAAGGTGGACCAACTAGATCCCCATCTGATCCTCCTGAACCAGCACGACACATGCACACACACACCACTACAGTGCTGAGAACGTCCCACCACGCAAATAATACACTGATCTGTGGTGGTCCTGTGGGGTCCTGAGCATTGAAAAACAGAGTGAAAGGAGGCTAACAAGGTATGCAGAGAAACAGATGCATTACAGTCTGTAATTATAGAACTACACAATGCTCCAATATGGTAAATAGAGCTGATATATATATATATATATATATATATATATATATATATATATATATATATATATATATATATGTATGACATTGTGACCCCTGGCTACTATCACTTCCATAGTAGAGGAATGTGAAATGCTTAGTTTCTCTACAATGATTCGTTTCACACAGAACTCTCAGAATAACTTTTATTTACATTTCAGTGATTCAACTATGCAAAAAGGTTTGGCTGAATGCCCATATAATGCTCTCTCTAAATCTCTCTCCCTCTCTCTGTATTAGTCTAATACTTCAAGATGTATTACATTTCTTAGAATTAACTCTGGTGCACATCCATAATATCAGGAGAATATACTTCTTATGAAAATGACGTTCATCATTGTATTAAAGTGATCAGGTTTGATCGCTTATTTAGACACTTGAAATAAGCGATTCAGGACGAGAGGCTTAGGCCGCCATTTCAATTCCCTCCTTATTGTTTCAAGACCCAGAAGAAAAGCCAAAGCACTTCCCTTCTCTTTCCCTGACAGCTATTCATCTATTAGCTCCTTCCTGATCCGCCAAGCAGATTTTCCTGGCAGCTGTGATTGCATCAATTCTGCCATTCCATCCAAAGTATTTACCTTTGGAAAATGTCAGAAGCCATTAGTGGTCAATGTAATGGCATATAGAAGTTGGTATTGCACCTCAGTGTATGTGATTTATGTGGTCTGAGGGGCTTAGTGAATAAATATTAAAACACTGGCATGGCATTGGCTGCCAGTAATAACAGGCTGCTTGGTTTCCTGTGCTGCATTTGATTGCCTCCTGCTTGCAGTGATTAAGAGAATGGAGCCAGAGAGAGGCCGAGGGGGGTCTGGGGAGGGGGGGTGGGTGTGAGGCAGGGGAGTCTGGAGGAGGATATGAACTGACCAGACTCTGTCATTACACTCTCTTTAAATCATGTGTGCTGCATGTCAAATGGCATTTGAAATTTTTGTCAAAAAGCCACGTCCTCTGAAACAGTAGCTTAGCTCGGTGAACTTGATGCTGATGGATCGTGTCTTTCCATTCTTTATGCTGCTTCCCTCAATTTCTGCGATTTAAGCTGCCACTTTTGAGACGCGATGAGGCATTGCTCTTCAACACTGCTGGGACAAATAGCTGCTTTCTCCACATACACTCAAAATACATGCTGCTCGAAAAGTTTGAAATTGCCATTTGAAAGTTTGGATTACGTTTAACAGAAATCCGAACTGAGCTTAGTGTTGCAGTCAGCAGTGTTACCCAGGGGCACGATTCACAAAGTCTTGTTGAGGTAACAAAACAAGGCCATCCTAACAATCTTATGATGCTGTGGACATACTTTTATACATACAACCACTTAGTGATTGGCTAGCGGTCCTCCCAGAGAGGACATCCCTAGGTAGTCACCGCAAAACACTGGGCTAAGACCTAAAGCGGAATGCAGCACATTACGAGCTGTCCTGCTCTGTATCAATGACAGACAGTGTTCCAGTATGCACACAGCCAATTGGAAGTGAGTGAGTAACCAATGCATGGCAGAGCATTGCCCTCAGACTAGTGTAAACAATGGTGGGAACCTGGCTCCTTGTTTGTAACTTACATGTATATGTATGGAATATGCATAATTATAGGGTAAGGAATATATTCTATATATAGACCTCCACTTACATTCCAGTCCTTTAAATTGCAAAATGGGGCCTCTGTGGACCACATCAATGAGCCTTGGGCGCCCAAGTCTCTGTTGCCTGTGTGTGTGTACGTATGTGTGTATATATATACATTCCACAACCACCTTTCATTTGTTTGGGGTCATTATCCAGTTAGAACACCCAGCTGTGTGCATGTTTCAGATGTCTAGATGAGGGTTTGAAGTCGTGCTGAAGAATTTTGAGGTAGGTCTCATGTTTTATACCCCATCCACTCTGCTGTGTCCCAGTTCCACTGGCAGCAAAAGAGCCCAAGGGCATGGTGCTACCACCACCATGCTTAACAGTTGGTGCAGTGTTTTTGATTTGGTTAAGCTGCAATCTTTAGCCAACCTGAAAGGTGTCATTTTTGGAGCAGGGGCTTCTTTCTTGGATGACAGTCCAAGACTCACTTGACTGAAGAGAGTAACACTTCCAGTTCTGGCCTGTGTCATAGTGGTTATTTGGTTGCTCCTGACCACCCAAAACTTTAAGCTGAAAGTGACAGTTTCGGTCTTGGGTCCAGACCAAGACTAGGCCTCCTACACCTGGCTGCACCTCCCAAATAGATTGTACTTACAAATAATAGTCAGATCTGACAAGTTTGAATCTGTTGGCTAACACCTAAACAAGAATATTTGTGCACCGATATATATATATATATATATATATTTTTTTTTCTTTTGTCTAAAAATGTTTTCTTATATATATATTTATATAAGAAAATATTTTTAGACAAAAAAAAAATTAAATAACATACATTTTTAATTAAAGACTGTTGTCTGCTCATTCTGTCCAAGCAAAAGAACAGGCTGTTTAAAATTGTACTTAATCAATTTAATTACAGTCTTCTGTAAGAGGCTTCATTACCTGTGCTATTTTAAAAGGTAATATATAATTACAACTTTTTATTTCTATTTTTTCACACTGCTGTTAGGCAAAAGCTCTGTTATTGTAGGCTACATTTAAATCTTCTTCTCCACAGGTTTTGTCATTTTAGCAATGTTCTGAAATGGACCTCTGTTTTTTCCACAGTCACACCCACAGATGAGACTGATGATGAGATAACATGGCACCCAAAATGTTTTTACAATCACTGAAGCCACCACTTAGGGCTCAGGCTCAGCAGATATGATGGCCCTAGTGGGTTATGATGGTCCTAAGTGTTTCAAGAATCTGGACCCAGTATGCAACACAAAACCATGAAAAATAATAAAAAAACCAAAAGAGTACACCATTAGGCTATTTATTGCAGGCTCTTCAAATTGCCCTCTATTTGTACATAATGGAGATTTGCATTGAGGAACCAATTGTTGTCAGGTTGTTTTTGGAAAAAGGCAGATAGTTTATGTTATGTCCAGAATTATGTGTTCTGCACGATTCTGTTTTTGCAAGGATTTTTTTTCAAATGAATGATTGCTCAAAAAAAAAAAAAAACTGTGACATTATCCTCAAACATTTATTCTTAGGATGTCAAGTTGAAGCGACCTTTACAGTTTTTAGGTTTATACAGAATGTTAAACAAAAGTAGTGGTCAAATTCTAAAGCAGGTAGCCTGAGTGTACACTCCAAAAAAGGGTTACTTTTTCTTAGTAGGATTTAGGTCATAGGGTTCTCCAGTAAGCGTTTTGCTGAGGAGCACTGGTGCTTTGAAAAGCACAAACAGGAACATTCAGAAAAGAGTGTGCAGTTATAAACTAGTATCTTTCTATTGATGTAACTGCTTCTTCTTCTCTCTTCTTCCAATAGGCGATGCCATAGAAGAACCATTTTTGCTTCTGTAAGGAACAATGTTTGTAACTGTGTGTGTGTGTGTGTGTGTGTGTGTGTGTGTGTGTGTGTGTGTGTGTGTGAAGAACCTTTTATTTCTGTTTGGAACGAAAAGTGGTTCCTCTATGGCATTGTCATAAATTGGCAAAGAACCTTAACATCAATTGAAGGCTCTTTAGACCTATAGGTCTACACTCACACATCTGGTGTCAAGAGAGGATCTACTATGGCATTGTAGCACCTTTATTTTAAAAGAGTGTAAATAGAAACTGGATTTTAGTATTATGTACTTTTAATTGTAATTGCTCAAAAATATTTAAATGCTGAATAAAGGTATGAATGACTATAAGATTTTAACCTACGACTAATAAATCAGTCTGAAGTGTAATATTTCAATACACATCAATACAGCTTATTATTTGTAAAAAAAAAAAAAAAAGGAACCACTTACACTAACCCAGAGTGGACCTTCTGGCGGCTCACTTATCACTCTTATATTTGACTAATAATTGAGTTATTTTGCAGTTTTTTCTGTGTAGTTACTGGATACCAAGCCTCAGGATGTGTAAAATACAAACAAAACCTTTTGAACAGTCTGCTTTGATTCCTGTGGACATGTACAGTACGTTCTTATGCTAATGAACAGGAATGGCTAATGGGTGGTTTATCAGGCTGTGTGTGAGTGTGTAACTGACCTTGGACATATGTAAACACACAACCAGCACTCGTGACTCTCTTGCTCCCCACTTGACCTCTTGCCGCTGTCTCGCAGGGGCTGGTAAGGGTCGGCAAAGGTTGTTCGGTGATGTTCATTACAGCATCAGTGTGTGTACACTGATCACAGAGAGGTCATTAGTGTACCTAATTATCACACATGTTGCTGCGTGTCTGCCTTCCTTAGAATATAATTAAGCCGTGGGAGCAGAAAATGGATGGTGTTAAATGTGTTGTTTACCATATCTTTGCATGTTTTAGTCATTAGTATGACTAAAGTGTCTTGTGGAGTACACCACATACATACACATGTACATTCACAGGTATACAACATACAATACAATACACCACACAGTGTGTGTATGAATGTATATGTGTATATATTCAGCTACATTAAGTTGCACCCATTGCTGACACAGATGTACAAATACACACGCACAGATTTTCTAGTCCTTGTAGAGAAGTACTACCAATAGAATAGGATTAGAGAAGATACACATGAATCTATTGGCATCATGTCTAATTCCAGGTATTGCAATACCAATTCCAATACCATTGAGCTGTAGAGCAGTGGAACTGTGTTCTCTGGAATGATTACTCTCCATATAATCAAATCCTCACAGCAATGCAAAATCTAGTCGAAGCATTCTTTCCTGGACAATAGGTACAGGAACTCCAACAATACTCTTTTAATAGTATTACCCAATACTTTTGTCTATATACATAATGTAATAATGGGTACCTAAGCCCTACTGATGCGATCTGTGGAGCCTCCATGGATTGCATCAGTAGGGCTTAAGTGCCCATGATCCTGCTGCCTTTTCACCAGTTGCCCTTTGTTGGACCAATTTTAGTAGATACTCACTGCTGCATACCAGAAAAAAACCCACAGGACCTGCCTGATGTTTTGGGGATGTTCTGACCCAGTCATTTAGCCATCACGTTAAGGTTCTTGTCAAAGTTGCTCAGATTCTAATGCTTACCAGTTTTTCCTGCTTTTAACACACCACCTTCAGCTGCCTAATAATATCCCACTCAGTGACCGATGTCACTCTAGATGAAGATACCTCCTGTCAGTGGTGCCAATGTTATGGCTGAATGGTGTACAAATGAAGTGATTAAGGGATTGCCGGAAATATACAGAAATAGATTAGTGACATCATCCTGCTGCAAGTCACTAAGGGTTTTCTATACATTTGTCTCTGTCTGTTACCACTGCTAAATTGTAAATACAAAAATGCATTAATATAGTATAGTCATTAGTATAAGTGTCTAACCCCTTTTCATACACACACACACATACACTACTGTTCATAACTTTGAAATGAATAGTTTATCAAATGTTTCCAATGTATTTGTTCCAATAATAATAATAATAATAATAATAATAAGAAGAAGAAGAATAGCTTTAGATGCTAAGTGGGTAGCTATTGTCTATTTATTTAATTGCAAAAATATGTGAAATGCCTTATTTTACAGTATTTTGCCTTAATGTACAGTATTTAAATAAGCAAAAGCTGTTTATATAATTAGAAAGCTGTAAAGCACCTAGAATAAATCAAATATATACCCAGAATGCCTCATTTTGTGTCATGATTAAAAGGTTGACCAAAAAAAGATTGACCATAAAAAATATGTAAACATAAATCATTTTACATTGTTTTATTATCTTATACAAAAAACTAAACAAATCTAAAAATACATTTAGTCTCTAATCTAAACCAAGCTATCTAAGTTATTATGATTTACGTTGTACATTACGGTATGCAAAATATGAGCATGACAAGTGATTCCAAACTTTTGAACGATAGATATTACAGAAGCTGTGAGAGAGGTTGTTTTTGTGGTCGTGGCTGATGTTCATTAGCTGTATGACACAGTGAGTAAGTGTGTGTGCTGTGTATGGCTGATGGATATGAACAGCAGATGTTTCATCATGAGCTGTGAGTGCCACGAGCACAGTCATATCAGTCCTGACATCGCGCAAATGGGACACTTTCATTTGATGTTGGTGTTTCGAATGAGCGTAAACACTCAACACGAGGGCCCTTCATCACACACTACCTGAGATACAGAGAGAGAGAGCTGCTGAGATGAAGTATAGTCTGTCATGCAGGGCTGAAGCTGCATTTATACTGTGCTGTAATAAGTCACTGTGCACTGACTGAACTGTGCTGGCGTGAACTACAGCTGTATGAACCCACTGCACGTTAACCTCTTGCACTGGTTTGCTTTTTTTGTCGCAGTGATATGCTTGCGTGTCTCACTGCATTGTGCAATGCTGCTGCTGTGGTTGGAGACAAGGGCAGACGTGTAGAAAGCCCTTATGGTGTGTATGATAATGTAGGATAATACCGTCAGTGGTCTACTGTGTGCTACCAAAGTAGTTTCTCATACAAAAACAAAAGTCTGTTCACTCGGCAGCATTCTTGGTCATGCCTCAGGGCAATTGTGAGAGATCCTGCATTTGAGATCTCTTTGAATGTGGAGAGAATCCACAAAAGCCACATCAACAGTAAAACCACGTATTTAAAATTAGTGGTAAAATCTGACACCCACAGCATAAAGAGTATAACACTGAAAAGCAGTATTTTCTTGGGTCATTCCCTTTACTACACAAGACAAGACAACCATATTCACCATTTGTTGGACCTCTGTCTTTAACCAGTGCAGTATGTGACCACACACATACACACTAGTAATCAAACACACACAGTGACCACATGTGCAATTCTGTCATCAATAGCCTGGTGCCCAGTGCTCTAACCACTGAGCCACTGCCTGTGGCAGACAAGTCTTGCGTTTTCTCTCACCGAAATTAGGCATGTTTCAGCCATGGGTGTGATTTGTTTGGGCTACTTTGAAAAAATTACACTGCAGGCAGTACACTGTAAAAATTCAAACACAGGCCCACTCAAAGTGGAAGTTAAGAATAAGTTTGGGATAGAGACCACACCCTTAACCCCTCCTACACTAGGTCTTTATCCCCTTTCTGAACCCACATCTCACAGTCTATACCCGTTCGAACAAACCTATTATCCACCTCCTCCCAGTCTCTTCCCTCTTCATCGAACCACCACTCTAACGGGAGGCCACGTAGACCACAGAAAAAGCCCACCCAGACCAGATCCTGGCCAAAAACATATCTGAGTCCGCCCTCCTGCTTCACCTCAGTTGTGGTCCGCACTAACAAAATGATAAATAACTGATTACTTGAGATGGACCAATCACTGTTTTTGGAGCCAAAACCAATCGTTGATCATCTTTCTTCTTCAAATCGAGGGCAAGGCTAGCCACATTAACCTTTCCAGGCTTTACTTGGCAATGCCTCATTGTGCAGGGCTTTCGCAATGTTTTGCGCATTGTCTCTTAAGAGGAAATCTCTCAAGATGCTTTATTTTTGGAAGCAACCACATTTAAAACAATGTCAAACTCTGAGCTCGAGCTGAGAGAGTCTGTGAACTGTACTGTGCAGCTCAGAGTTGAAACCCAACTGAAAAGGGTGAAAAGTGTTGTGGTTTTTAGCACTAGATAAGCAGCCCTTTTCCACCTTCCAGTCCCGCTTCCACTCTGAGCTCCACAGTGCAGTTCTGTATGGGAACTGCGCAGACTCGCACAGAGTTCTTGAAGTTCCACACCTTTTTAAATGTAGTTGAGAGAGAGAGAGAGGTAAACCCAAGATGAAGCAAATTATGGTTTAGCTAGCTTGTGCAAACATGGACAAAAGGACAGGTTGTAGTGTAACCCACTACTCTACTAAAATATGAATTTATTCAGTGAAATAATAACATATAAAATAAGATCCACAGATGGTGGTGTCATTTGTGTATTGTGACTGCATGGTGTAGTCTGTTGACTTAATTTTTACCCTCCACCAATTGGCAATTTTGCCAAAAAATGCTTATGTAATGATGTTTTCATCAGTTATACACTATGACCATGTACACCACTCCTAATTCCACAGTTCAGCCATACCAATGTTTAACATGTGAACACAATCAAGAACATAGGCAGTAAAAAGAAGAGCTCAGTGACATTAAAAGTGGCATAGTCCATCTCATGCCACCTTTTCCACAAGCCAGTTTGTGAAATGTCTGTCCTGCTAGATCTGTCCGGTCAACTGCAAGTGCTGTTACTGTGAAATGGAATCCTCTAGGAGCAACAGTAGTTCAGCCAGGAAGCAGCAGACCACGCAAACCCACAGTATGGGTCTGCTGAGGGCTGAAGTGAGTAGGACATAAAAATCACCTTTCCCCATTTACATCACTCACTACATTTCCAAACTGCCTCTGGAAACAACATCAGTATGTGAACTAGGTGTTGGGAACTTCATGAAATAGGTTTCCATGGAAGCTGCAAAAAAGCAATACCAGTGTGGGCTGGAGTAGTAAAAAGGAAGGCGGCACTGGACTCTGAAGCAACAGAAATGTGTTCTCTATAGCAGTGAATCTTTTGGCAGTCAGGTGGACGAAGCTAGGTTTGGTGGGTGCCAGGAGAGCTGCAGAGTGCCAACAGTAGAGTTTGGTGGAGGAGGGATAATGGTCTGGGGCTTTTTTTCAGGGCTTGGCTCCTGAGTTCAGTGAATAGAAAGACAGTTTAGACAATTATGCACTTCCAACTTTGGCGCAACAGTTTGGCGTGAAGTACCTCCAGTTGGCTTCACAGAGCCCTGACCTTAACCCTATTGAACACCTTTGGAATGAATGGGAATGCCAGCTTTGAGCCAGGCATTCTTTTCCAACATAAGGGCCTGACCAACACATGCTCTTTTTACTGAATGGACACAAATTCCATAGATGCCGTCCACAACCCTACTACTGAGCACAACTGTGACCAGAAGAGAACAGTCTTTAAGCTATGGCATAAAATAACTACTTTTGGTTCCATAAAGAATCATTGTTTAAATAGATGTGTTACTAAATAATCTTTAAAATCATCATGTGAAGGTTTTTTGACCTTGAAAAAGATTATTCAGACTCACACACATCGCTATTATGTTTATTTGTAGAAATTATTTGTATAGCGTTTAAATCTAAACAAAAACAGAAAACATAAAGACCCCCAGTGAGCAAGCTAAAGGTGGCAGTGGCAAGTTAAAACTTCCACAAGACTGAGGAATAAACCAAGACTCACAAGAGAGGACTCATCCTCCTCTGGTCAAAACTACTTACTACTAATAAATTAAAGATAGAAAGTCACTGAACCACCACATGGGACTTTTCTTCTACTCGGGTGTGCTAATATAATCATAATATAACATAGCTAATATAATCATAAAAGAGATGATAGGAAAAATGAAAGTAATAATGATTGTTAATGGTGGTGATAATGATAGTAGCAAATAGTAAACTTCGGTCAGTCTTCCATCTGTTTCAGGCCAGACAAGTGGGCAGTCATTTACTCGGAAAAGGTTAAGAGGTCAAATTAGTTTTCCAACAGATCAGACTATAACAACCTAATTAAAAGAAGTGAGCCAAAAGGTAACACAGACACAGGAGCACCCTAAAACACTGCCATCCATTCGCTCCACCATCCACAAACCTGTGATTGTGTACAAGTGGTAGGATGACAGCACCAGCATCCCAGTGTCCAACCCTAATACAAACATGGTCCATGGTTGTTAAAAAGTGGCATTGCCCTATGTTCTGTGGTATTGTTCAGATAGGCTGTTATAGCAGCAAATGGTTTTGGGATGGGCTCACATGTAGGTTTTTTTTTTCTTACTGCTGTTTTGTTATTTGTACTGCTGCTCTTTTGTCTGCTGTGGTGTTGACCAGAGGATGATTGGTTCCCCCTTTGAGTCTTGGTTCCTCTCAAGTTTTCTTCCTCTTGATCTAAGGGAGTTTTTCCTTGTTACTGTTGCCACTGGTTTGCTCAGAAGAGGCTCAGACCTGGATCTCTGTAAAGCTGCTTTGTGACAACATCCGGCATGAAAAGTGCTGGCATTAAATATAGTGTACCTTATACAATGGATTTTTGACATATACTGTTAACATATTATTTTAGCTTAGCTTCAACTGATTTTACTGCTTTACATCATGAAACTTTAGTGTTACATAAATGTTTAGTTTTTAGTCATAAATAATTCAGAATATTTACATTTTACGTCCTAGCTTCAGTGCTATAGTTACTTTATTATATACTTTTAATGTATCCATAAGCAAGAACAAGTGGCCATGTGGTGGAATGAGCAGGATTAGCCCAGTTGGCACTCCCCGTTTTACTAAAGCTGCAAGTCAACTCTTCCTAGTGCTCCATCCTGCCAGTGGAATTTCCTCCCACCAGATCCAGCATTACACAGGTTGCTTATGTAAATGTCTCTAAAGCTGTGAGATGAGCCTGGAGTAAGGGAGAGAAAGCTGTGGGAAGGAGAGCTCCACGGCTCCTCGGCACTACAAAGAGCAGCGCCTGAGCTTTTAAGAGCTCCGCGAGAGAGGAAGAAGTGGAGGAAAAAGGTCTCACTCCTCAGACTGCTGGCCGCCATGCGGAGGGAAGTTGTTTGGATTAGGCTCAGAGTGATCGAGGGAGAAGAGGACGAAGAGTGCAAGATGGGGAGAGAAGACTTAAAGTGTTTGGAAGTCCTGTTCAAGGCCTGCTTTTATAGAAAAATGATGGGCTGCCATCATTTCATGGTGGATCCACTTGGGGTTAATGTGCAGGGTGCATTAGTGTGTCCTCTATTTATTTTTTTTTTCAAATCTAACCTGTGGCCTTGTGTTCTCCCTCAAATGTGCTCAGTCTCAGTGTGCTGAACACACTCCGAGAAAATGAAGAGAAAAATAAAGCAAAAATCTTTCTTCTCAGATTAGATTTCTGGAGGAAACTGCCAGCAGCAGTAGGGATGCCACTGCCATGACTACCTGATTATATGAGTTTGAATCTGCAATGATTAGCCAGCTATGCGATGCATGGTTTAAATATATATATATATACCCCTTCTAATGAGTGAATGTAGCTGCACCCATTGCTGACACAGATGCAAATGCACACACACACACACAGCTCCCTCCCGCCGATAAACATGAACCTTGTAGCTGAATGTAATCAAATACTCACAGCAATGCTCCAAAATCTAGTAAAAAGAAACAGTTACTCCAAAAGCAGGATAAGCATGTTTTTATACCTATTATATAGTAATGCATGAATCCTGGCATATTACTGTATTAACCGCATGTGTGAATGAATTAAAACCAAAAAATACCTGTAAAAAAGCCCAGCAATGTCTTTGGTTTTAAAGCAGCATTATGTAAGAATGGGCATTTCTTGCTCCTGGGCTTGTAATACAGTCAAAAAATGGAGTATTTGCTTTGAGACATCACTAAAGGACACGCTTTACACATGCATTCTACAAGCCGAGAGGTACAGAACTGTCACCTGAAAGTGAATCATGTAGACTGATGCGGTACAGTGTAATATTACTGATGAATATGACTGAGGTTACGCAGTTCTAGTGAGTGTTGTCCTGTCTACTTCACCAAAGGTACATAGTGTAGTTTCTGGAGTGCCAAGCCCAGAATAGCAATAATAGTGGCACTATTCTCTGTATTACATTTTAGTGGATCACTAACTTGATTTTGAAGCTGCTATTTTAAAGTGTAAATTTTACATACTGCTGCTTTAAGTGTAAAAAGGGATTTTAAAGGTGTATGCTTGTTTGTTATTGCTCAGGTAAGTATTTTTTATTTGCTTTCTTTTTCCAAACTCTAATTACCTGAATTACTCAATCAATTAATGATCAAACTGATCAGTAGAATGGTATTATTATTGATATACGTCACACTGATCTGCCCTAATTGCATTTTGCTAAGCATTGGGTGAAGATAGAAAAAAGAGACTTTTTGACTTTGGCTGCAGTAGTTGAGCACAATTTAGATCAGATGTATGGGATGATGTATATTCCCTGTAGGGCTACTGGCTCATTAACCTACCGACCTAGCATCTCACCATTAGACCACTGTCACCTCTGACCTTCGAACTTGCCCTGTCCTCCCATACTTGCACATTTAGCTTAGTGTCCAGGCCGTGTGAAACAATTCTTCCCACAGTTGTTGGGCTCAGCAGGACACAACCTAACGAGGGAAAAAGTATTTACATGTACCATGCATATTATATGTAGATATTTTGGAGTATTTTGGATATTTCTCTAGGAAAAGAGTCGCTTCAGTAGAGAAGAATAGAAAAGAAGTCAAAAGGCTTGTGTTAGCTTTTAACCTAGAGCAGATCCTCCAAGCTTTTGCTTTATCGCATGCCAAATTTGAGCTCCCCTACTGCAGATACTGGCACAGGAAAAGCTGCGGACATGAGTTTGAGCATAGTTTGTGTAGCAACCAGTATTCCCATAACTGGCATGACTAGAGTCTGGAGGTGAAGTGCTGCTCTCTTGTATTAACAACACCATGTTCTCCAGTACTTTTGTCAACTGTATAGCCAGCTTTGAAAAAAGATTTCACTAGTGGGATGTGTTTGTGTAATTCTAAGGCTCATTAATGGATCTGCTGCTAACGTCTTGCTAACGTCGGATACCAGAGAACACCTTCAGAAGTCTTGTGGAGTCCATGACTCGAATAGTCAGATCTGTTGTGGTGGCACAAGTGGGACCTGTTCAATATTAAGCAGGTGGTGATAATGTTATGGACGATTGGTGTATGTCTGAAGAAACTTGAAAAAAAAGGTTTCGTTACCAATTTAAAGGTTTGTCACACTCGCAGCTTCTTCACTAAAATTCTTTATGGAACCAAAAGTGGTTCTTCTATGGTATCCCTCAAAGAACCCTTTATTTTTAAGAGTATTGGTCCTGAAAACATTTAGATTTGCAGCAGAGTTGGGTAGGTTCCACGTATGGAACAGTGTTAATATTGCTATTCAGTGTGTTGAGTTTTGCCCCAACTCCTCTCTTGTAGCTACAGGGACACTTTGAGAGACGCCACTCATTAATGTCCTACTGTGTCATAATCAGAGATATGAATGAATGGTTTTGATCCATATGCTCTCCCCCCATGAGCCATCAACAGATTCATACACTGCAGCACACACTGTGACGGCCGACAGCTGCCGCTGGAATAACACTCAGTGCTTCTGACAGTGCCTCAGCCACTGGACTAGAGCACTTTTATCATCTCGCTGCACAATGAAGCGCACCCAGCCTGAGTGGACTCCGTGTTAATCTGTTGGAGCGGACTCCTCATTTCCAAAGGCTCTGACCCTTCCTTTGATCTGCCATGGGTGATTCCTGCTCTTCTTTTGACGCTAAGCTCTTCTTTAAAGTCGGACAGGATGGTTCCTCTTCTTTCCCCACCTCACTGAGCTCAGGCTTACACAGCTGTGCCTTTCATACACTTTTAGAGGCTGATCTTTCTGCCAAAGCATTTTTTTTTCACCACAAAATGACCTTTAAGTGGACAAATGTGCATGACCGGTCTTGTTAGCTACTCCTGATGCTCTGTGTGTGTTTTTTTTTTGTGTTACAGTAAATGTGTCCCTTAGATACACTCTATAAAAACTTTGAAAAGGAGTCTTTAAGCGGTTCCATATAAGCCCAATATCATCACATTTTTGGTATTTTACAAAATAATGAATGAACAGTTGTACCTGTCCTATAACCACATACAACACCATGTATTTGTAGAAAATATAACCCACTAAAAACTTGCATGTCCTGCAGTCATTTTATTAGTGCCCAGATGTGAGAGTTTTAACACCAAAGTAACGAGTCAAAGTTTTATTATAAACATCCTCCTGATAAACTAATTAGGGTGTTTTACACAACACAAAAGTCACGGTTCAGTTCACACTATGTTTGGGACATTCAGTTTAAGTTTGCTAAAACAGGGGAAAAAATGAAATGCCCTCACAAAAGGCAGTTTATTTAGACCTTTATTGAAAACATTAGTAAGAGGTTAATTTTGTTAAATCACACTTAAATGGCCAGGGTTATTTCACCCGAAGGCTTATTATTCAGTAACGACATGAAAAACAACACAAACTGGCAGAGTTGTTATTATTAATTAGCAGTGAGGAATGGAAGCCTGAATCTGCCGGCTGCTCCGGGCCATTTAAAAGGCTTAATTGAATGTTGTTTTTTTTTAGAGGCAACAGGCATTTGTATTTCTTAGTGTTTTCAGGAGATACAATGCATTCAAACATCTATTTTATATTGCCTTCTATAAGTATAGAGAATGTACCTTTATACCTATATTTTAATATTTGACAAATACAAAGTCAAATCAGAATATTGGTTTGCACTGAACCCAGCCCACTGGGTTTATCAGCTCCAGTTACCATATATGAGCACTGTGCAGTTCTATAATTACAGAATGTAGTCAATCTGTTTCTTTGCATACTTAATTTCACCCCGTTCTTCAATAGGCATAGAACAGGTATAATTTGGGTGGAGGGTGGTTCTCGGCACTGCAGTGACACTGACATGGTGTTGGTGGAGGTGTGTTAGTGTGTGCTGGGCTGGTATAAGTGGATCAGACACAGCAGGGTTACTGGACTTACATCTTTTCTAATGTAATCTGCTGTTTTTAAACAATATGAACTAATATGGCTTAAACCCTGTGTTTTCTGGCTCTTTCCCACTGTTTGCATTGAATTGCATTGCAGTTACTGATGAATAATTCTTAGTGTGTAAAAAAGGCACAGAATGTCATATCATACGTAACATGCTCTTCACAGTATTGGTTTATATATTGCAGAATTAGCTTCATATCTAATCAGGTGCACACTTGTAATTACTCTGATGCTGCTCTTTTGCTGAATATGAAAAATACAGCATTCAGTCAGCAGCTGGAATTATGCAAAAGCATTTCCTCGCTGTGTTCAGAACATAAAGTCTCTCTTTTTCTGCTTGTATTAACATGGATGACTGCGAGGATTGTTACGTAGATTGCGTTCGCACGCCGCAAGACTAATGCAGCAGTAATCGTCTTGGCCTTTTAGCACATCCTTACAAATGTCTCTTGGCTTTGCCACTGTGCTTTTTGGCTCCATGTTTCTATGACTGCGTTCCCGCCACATCCCGAGTCTTCCTGTGCGCTGCTTCGCCTCCACGTCTGCTGTCTGCTCTGAAATGAGTTTAATGGTGATCATTCAAGCTGAAACGCTGAGCAGCTTGTCTTAACCCTGGACCCACAGAGCTGGGCCAGAGCCGGCTGGTGAGACGAGAAGGGTGTCAGGGTTGGATAAACTGAACAGGAGCAGAGGATTAAAAGAAGTCTTTGGAGAGCGAACAAGATCTAGCTGGGGCCAAATAAGCCCATATAGAGTCTGCGTACTAACCCAGCACTAAAGAGCTGGGGGTCCGGACCTTTGGTCTCGTGACTTTTTGAGGGGCTGTGAACATTAAGGGCTATTAGCGAGCAGGTCACTGCTAATAAGCACCCCATTCAGCAGAGCTGAGAGGTCGTTGCATGGAGGAACACACAGATTTGTTGGGGTTTCTATACCCAGGAAAGCTTAGAGAGATTGCAGTTATCCTTATAACTGTGTTGCAAGCAGGCTCTGTGTCAGAAGCTTCTTCAGACAAACGCTCTTTGAAATTTTCTCTGCAGGTTGTGTGGGTGTCTGAAAGACAGGACTAGTGTTAGCTTAAATCAAACTGCAGCATAATCACCAGTTATCATCCAAAACAAGTGAGCATACACCAGAAGAAAGTGTTGTACTGAATTAGCTTGAATCCAAGGTGTGCAAAAGTTTCACCTTCCATATTTTTCAGATAATTGTGTTCATGTAATTTAAGCTACTCATGTGTAATGTGGTAATCACATATGTTTGAATTAAGAACATTTAATGTATCAGTATAACGGGTCAATACCATTGTTTATTGTTATCCAAATAAGTTTATCCACTGAGAGCCTAAAAAATGCATTTGTGATAGAATTGTTTGGTAAATTGTAAATGGTAAATTTTGGCTTGTAAAAAGGACACTGGGTACACACAGGGGTTCTTCTTGCTTACAAAGTTTTGGGTGGGCCAGTGGCAGTTGTTGGACCAGTGGCAATGTGTGTGTGAGAGACCTCTCCAACCAATACACTATTTTACTGAACATCAATACATAATACACACATTTACTTATTTGCCAACACTAACAAGTTAAAGTTATGTAAAAAGTTACATACCTGTACATATCCTCACAGACAGGGACCACAACCCCAGATCCCTGGAGCAGTGCTGCATTTTTGTTCAGCAGTTATTATTACACAGTTAACTGTTGTATATAAGGTATGTTGCTAGAGTAGTGAGGAGTGGACACCTGGGCCTTCTGGTGGGTTCCAGACATTTAAGGGCTTAATACAAGGGGTCTGAATACACATCATTCTCAGCCAGTGAGGCTTGTTGGCCAGCCTTTCTCTTTTCTGCACTGTAGCATCATCCATTTCTCTGAGACATTGTGCACAGTTGTTCTTGGAACTGGAATGGCCCACACTAACATTTGTCCTAAATGGCACACTGCAGTGATCTGTCAGTACAAGTTCATTACCTCACAGCATTTTCCATGATCATAATGAGGAAGTCAGAGAAACCGCACAGAGAAAACCAGCACATTTTCTCTAAAGTTAATTTTATCTGCAGTTAGAAACAGTGCAGTGATGTGCTTACTAAGCTCTGTAGTCATTTTTCTAAGTTTGTGTAGGTGTATCTGAATCTGTTTGTGTCTAAAATGATCCACAAACTATAGCATTCCTATACGGAGGGCAAAAATTAAAAAGAGCAAAAGTAGGAATAGTAATATTAGTGATTAGTGAATAGTAATATTAATGATTCTAGTCTATTTCTAGGTAATTATTAAAATCTTCACAAATATGTGACTTTGGCCTTGTTAACACCTTTTGTACAACAAGGTCTAATACCGGCATACTGAAGTTGCTGTTCAGGTGACCTTCGGATTGAATCTACTGGACTGAGATTTTTGCACAAACTTGTGGTATTAATGCAGCTTGACTTTCACACCACAAAGGGATAGTGGCACACCACCAAGGAACACCACCATCAAACAGTAAGACAATCTCAAACCCAGGTTAAAATTAGACAAGAATATAAAACCTGTAAATGAAGCATGTCAACCTAGAATAGGCAAGACATGGTTGACCATGCAGAGCCACCAGCAGGGGGCGCTGTGCTTGCTGTGTGCTAGTGTCATGTACAGACTTTACACACTGTGGTGTGTATGATGTCATGAGCCTGTTCTGTGTAACTCTCACTCATACCCAACAGCAGCACATGCATCAGTCCGGCGTTAGGGGACATCCTGCAGCAGACTTTTACAGCGTCTGCAGAGAGGAGCAGAATTCCCCTCAAATCCTCCACATCCTGTCTCCCTACCCACAAACACTAACACTAAATAACCCTCTCCTACACACACACATACACATACCTCCTCAACATCCCACTGGGAATGCACACACTAATATACACACCCTGCTGTCCATAAACATAAATTACCCTCAGGATGACACAGGGGGGAGACTGCTGCTGCTCATCAGTGGGTTAGGCTGGAGCTTCTGGCTTTCTGGCTCTGTTTGATTATTTATTCATTTGAACCCTTAAAGGCATGTAGCAGGTCACTAGCGGTGTTTGACCTCATGTCTCTCCCTCTAGGGCTTGCTTTTTTTTTTGTAGATGAGACAAACAAAGTTTTGATAGTTTTGCTATGTGTAGTGTGTAGTACACGCTGCTGGCGTTAGACCCATACATTTAAGGGTTAACCCTGTGATTAGCGGCTGTAATAAAAGTATGCTGTAATTTTGGACTAGTACTACATGCTTCAGGCACTTATGGGAAATATATTTTAATAAATAATTTAATGGGCTGGTACGTGTACAGTCGCATCAAAAAGTTAGGGCATCCCCGGTCTGTTAGGGTGAATAGCAAAAGTGAGTAAAAGGTGAACTGAAGTCATCTTGTTTTCAAAATTGTTCAGGGCTGTTTAGATATTCTTCAAAAATCTTTTGGCGGTGAATTTTATGGTGAGGATGCCAAAAAAATAGTAAAAACAGTAGAACAGTGCACCACCACTCCAGAATCTGATCAATCTTCCTGAAGATCATTCCTGAAGGAATGAGAGTTTGAATATGGCTTTCTGGCTCTCATATTAGCAGTTCTCTTAACAGTTTTTTTGGTTTAGCATTAATGGTGTTTTCGAGCCTGTGAGTGGTCCAGAGAATTGATTTCTGGTCTGGAATTTGCTTCAAGCGGACTTTGTGGCTGTGCTGCTGTGCATGTCTCCATTGTAAATGGCTCCTTGTTTGCAAGTGTTCCTGCACAGGTAAATGCCACAATTCCAGAAAGCACTGTTCTTTACCGCTCAAATGTTTGTATCGGAGGACAATCAATAAACTGATGTGCAGGAAAATTACATTGAATATTGCGTAATTGAATCATTCTGTGTGAATTCTGTGTGAAAGCAAACCAGCGATAACAAGCCTCTCTCCCAAATGTTGGACAAAGTTTGAGAAGTTAGAGTATTTACAAAGCTTTTAAAAAATGATGTCACCTGGCTTTTGCTGATAGTGATTGTGAAAAAACTGTAGCCCAAACAAGACCTGGGTACAAGTATCTAAGAGCTGAAATCTCATGCATGGAACAAACATTTGCATGGTGCAAATCATAGTAATGATCAAGTAATCATTCTCTAATTTATATACAAACAGTATTGTATTATTTTTGCTGCATTAATGTTTGCTTACATTTCTTTTAATGTTATATAGTGTTAACATTAAAATGCAGGCAAAAACAGGAAGATACTCTTTAAACTTTTAATCTAACCAAATAAGTCAATAAATAGAAAAATAGTCTTTTAATGGTTTTTTTTTTTTTTTTACCATATAATAAATTCAGCAAATACATAATAAGCATGTGTCCTGTAGAGGGTGTAAAAGGTTTTTCCACTAAAAAAAAATAAAACATGCCATGTGACCAGGGGTGGCCAAACCTTTGCCTAAGACTGTAAAGCATGATAACAATAATAATTCTGGACTTCTAAGGGTAAAAATACACACATTAGGAAGTTGATTGACACTGAGAAGTGATTTAATGATGGATGTATGTTAGCTGTCTGTCAGCCTATCAGCACTGATGGCCTGTTTAATGTAAGTCGTTAAATAGTTAGTATGAAGGGAATGTCATGCAGGTGTTCTCAGTGTACACTCCTGCCACGAAACCGAGGGGCCTGGTGCGGGCTCACTGTTTACATTCCCTTTTTTCTCAGGCACTAAAGTGCCATTGCCTCAAGTGTGTTAGCTTAGCTTATCTAAATTAGCTGCGCTCCTCAGTGACCAGCCATCTGTATTGCCCTGTCCAGCGAGAGGGGGCTATTGTTATCCATTTATAGGCCTTATTTGCAGATTTTCCCCTCCTTTGTTGCTGTAATTTGCTCTGCAATCATTCTTTGGCCGTTACTCACATGCCGACCCGCATACCTTCGCATACACACTTGCAAACATACACACACATTCTCACACAAAAAATACCCCTCTGACTGGTCTGTGCTGCTTTAGCTAGGCCCTTCTCAAGCTCTGAGCATATAATGGATTGTTTGAGCAGCAAGATAAACAGGTTCTGGGACCTGAGGTTGTGAAATGTGATCACCAGGTCAGTTTGCATGATTTATGGACCCTTGTGATGAATTGTTTTCCAGAGAGGGTGTAATGATCAATTCGGCCTGACTGAAGGTATTGCGCTAATCTGTGGATTCAGCTGTGCCCCACATGCCCCCACACCTTGAGCCGTTGAGAGACTGAGGTGCGTTTGTTTAATCTGACCCTCACTCACCTTTTTTTATCAATCTAAATGTCTACTCAGGGCCAGACAGCAGGGCAAAAGTTCCAGCCAAGAGGGACAAGGAAAGACTGATCTTAGATCAGCAAAGGTCATAGCTCACTTCGGCCTCTCTTCCATCACATCTTTATTTATATAAATATGTCCGTGTCATCATATGTAGAATAGATGTGTGTTTGAATATGAGCATTTTGGCTCCCACAATGTGTGCTCACCATGCCAACGGAATATTAATTTTTTTTTATCAAATTATATTCATACAAAATGATATAACTATTCAGGTACTATGAACATGCATAAGATGTCCTTAAGATCCTTGAGACTGAGGCGTCAGTATTAGCTTGAAAACAGTTGCTAAGTTGGCCTAGTTAGCAGTGTGGAAGTACTTGAGTCTGGTCTTGGCATCGAGACCAACTTGTGGTCTTGACACAATCCTGTTGTATCCAGGTCTCTATCTTGATTGAGTCTTGATTTGACCAGAGTGAATCAAAGTGTCTAGGTCTCGGTTTTGAATTGGTTTCCATGTGTCCAGGTATTGGTCTTGACTTAGTCTCGATGTGTCCAGGTCTCAGTTTAGACTTTGGTCTCTGTATGTCTAGATCATGGTCTTGATGTATTCAGGACTCTATCTTGATTCAGTCTTGATTTGACCAGGTCTCATTCTTGACCTGGTCTTGATGTGTCCAGGTCTCAGTTTTGACTTTTGCCTTGAATCAGTCCTAGTGTCTAGGTCTCGGTTTTGAATTGGTTTCCATGTGTCCAGGTCTTGGTCTTGATTTAATCTTGATCTGACCAGGTCTCAGTCTTGAACTGGTCTCGATGTGTCCATGCCTTGGCTTTGATTTAGTCTCTATGTAAAGAATTCAGTCTTGACTTGGTGTCTATGTTTGTGTTTTGACCCGCTTTTTGATGTATCCAGGTCTTAATCTTGATTTGGCCTTGTTGTGTCCAGATCTTGTTCTTGACTTGGTCTTGATTTGACCAGGTCTTGGTCTTTACTTGATCTCTATGTTTCCAGGCCTCAGGCTTGACTCCTCGTATTGCCTCTAATGGTGTCAGCTATAACAGGATTAGTTCATTATCATAACCTTAATGTGTAGCTGCTAGTTCTACATAAAAGCTACATGCTATTAGACCATTCATTTTTATTAGATAATTATATGTAGGGTCATAAAAAACAATGTATTCAGTGATTAAGCCAGTAAACACTTGGCAAATAGGCTTATTCATTGCAGACATCTACAAAAACCTCATAAATGATAGGCTAATAAAGATAAGTACATGTCAAGTTTGTGCCTGTTCCCAAAATACTGTTCAGACCACTGCTATAATGGATGATCTCACAGATCATTGATGCCATGAACAGGTTAGCCAGCACCATTCACTGCCTGATGATGTAAGGAGCTCACAACTCGAGTCATCAGACCCGCATCATTGAATTACAGATCACGGGAATCTAATCGGCAGGCTGTTTGTACAGTCTGAATGTTCCAGAAGCATATGACGACAGAAGAATGAGGCCAGCAGACTCAAGCTGGCTCCTTTATTAGCTTTCCCAATAAGACACGACTGTGTTTGTGTGTATTCAGATAGGCATGTCTGTTTCCTGCAGGGATTCTGAAATAACTACCTAGCTAAAGCTCCTGCTGTGACACACAGGACCCAATACTCAGGTCAAGCCTGAGTTAATACAGTGTCTCAGAACCATGCATACACACACAGATACACAGCCAGAGGTGTTTTCTGAATTTAACGTGCTGGCTTTTGCTGATATGCTGTGGCTGGAGGCTTGGCAGATGTGCATATACAGTGACATTCTATTTTTCCTTATTCCGGTCATGTTCCAGTTGTGGGTGAGAAAAAAAGGAGAGGAAAAAGAACAGGCGATCATGCTTCAAAAATCTAGTGGAAACTTCCTTGGACAGTAGAGACAGTAACTCCAGCAAAAGCAGGATAAACTCCTTTTTATTAACCCTTAAATTCATAGGAAACAATGAATGAGCAGGTGTCTCAATACTTTTGTCCATACAGTGTAGTTCCATTATGCATCAGTGCATTGTCACTGGTCTCAGGCGTCTCTGTGATATAAATAAGAAAGAGCACATTTATGTGATTAAACTGAAGTGCAGATCAGACAGAATGTTTAATTGGCTTGTGTTTTGAGCAGGCTGTAGGGGGCTAGTGGTGGCATGGTGATTAAAGCAGCACTGGTAAATGAAGCATACCTGTGCCAGACTGGTTCTGCTCACTGCTCTCTCCGGCTGTAATTAAGGCAGAGAGAAGGAGGGCACTGGCACTTTGTTTTGATCTCTGATTCATATCTTGCAGAATAGTTTCACTTCAGTGGCTTTTGGAGTAACCACTGCCTGAGTGCACATTTACACACAAACACATATCACAGGTGTTTCTAATAAAGTGGCCAGTGAGTGCATACACTCACAAAGAAATGGATTAGGAAAACCTGTGCACCTACTCATTCATGCAATTATCTAATCTGCAGTGCAATACATTAAAAAACAAGCAGATACAGGCCAGCAGCTTCAGGTAACCTTTAGATCAACCATCAGAATGAGGAAAAAATTGATTTTGAGCACGGTATGATTATGATGTAGTATTTTCTAAATGCTGATCTCCTGGGATTTTCAGTCTTTAAAGTTACATCAGCAGAAGGTCATGACGGATTCCACTTTTGTCAGCCAAGAACAGAAAGTTGAAGCTGCAGTGGGAACTCATTTCTGCTCCACCACCCCCACCTGAACTGATGGACTTGCATCATAACAGAAAACACTGGTTGGTCAATTTAGCTCAAAGAGAGACCAGGATGCACTCTCTCTCTCTCTCTCTCTCTCTCTCTCTCTCTCTCTCTTTCTCACTCTGTCCTAAAGATATGTAAGCAAGCTATATACAATGACCCAATTACCATGATATTGTACTGTATATAATTTACAGGTGTCACGGAGCCACTGTCAATATGCAGGAGACTGCTGTGGCTTCCGGGAGAGGTGGGATGTCTGAATTAGGTGGAAAGTGGATGAATGGAAGTTACCCTTGGCACCTTTGTAATGCTCAAGGACGACTTACAATTAACTCTCTACACAATCCTTTACACGCAGTACTCAACCAACACACACCAGCGCAAATCAGCAGCCAAGTGCGCACAGTGTTTTCTCAACGGGAAACGACTGTCCGCCTGGATGAATGCATCAGGCACTAGGTATACAGATATACACACATGCAAGCTAGGTGTTTCTAATGAAGTGGACAGGGAGTCAAATACAAGCTCGTTGCTTCTTATTCACACACACACTAGAGAATTTTTTAGAGTAATCAATTCACCTGATCTGCAGGTTTTTGGACTGTTGGAGGAGAAACAGGAGAGAACAGGAACACTCCACCCAGTCAGAGACTTAAACCCAAGACCCTGGTGCTGAGATGTGTTTACCACCACTGTGCAACCTATGAAAACACACACTAGGTGTTTCTCATAAAGTGGCCAGTGAGTGAAAATACAAGCTAGGTGTTTATAACCAATTTGGGCTCCCTAAAGAACCATTTTTGTAGTAGAGATGCAAGAGCATGAAGAACCTTCACATTTACATGAAGTGATAGCTTCTTTAAGCCTGTAAATGCGTCCATCTCTACTACAATGAAAGTACAAGCTTGGTGTTTCCAATAAAGTGGCCAGGGAATGGAAATACACTGTATGCGCAGGGCTGATGATCCTTACCGAGATGAATGCTGTGTAAAATATTCTCACACACCTTTTAATCCCAGCTGCTGAGCATCAGAGTGCTTCATTCTACCTGATGAATATATGAATTCAGTTCTGAGGTACTGTGTGTGTGTTCCTGCAGGTCAGACTGGTGGAGGGGATTTTTCTTTCACTTAAGAGCCACTTTGGCGATGAAGCATGAATTATTCCAACTGTCTCTCAGTAGCAAGTCCATCACCATGTGAGTATCGCAATCCGTGCCTCTTCTGCATTATAATGCCACTGGGTTTCTTGTCTTTTTCTTAATGATGGAAAATGACTGAAATAGCTGAGATCATGCAGTATAGGCAGAAAACAAGCAGTCACATGTGCCCATGCTGAGCGCTCTCACCTGCAAGTGGGAGAGATTTGTTCAAGCTCAATCTGCAAGAGCTGTTTGAGGCAGCGGAGATCAATACATTTCATTTTTAACAGAGGGATGCCATCGATCGCAGAGAGTGTCTTTACACAGGGCCAATCTCATTGTTGCACACTAAGACGCATATTATTTTAATCATCAAGATGTTTCATCTGCCAGTCCCTGGCCTCTCCACACTGATGGTAAAAGCACTTTGGAAATGTGTGTGTGGGGGGAAAGGGAGTCCAGACGCTGCTCAAAGTGAAGCTGAACAAATTCCCTGGAACGAAAAGCTATTTTTCATGCACTTTGGTGTGCAATTCTCTCCTTTTTTCTGCAAACCCATCTTTCTTTTAGCTGTCTTGCCTCTTCCCTTTCATTCTTCTCACATTTCCCCTTTTTTCTGACTTTCTCTTTCAGTCTCACTCTCACTCCCTTTCTCACATATACACACACACTGACTGCAGTCAGTAAGTGCAGACAAACCCGAAATCACACGTGCATATGAACAGACAAAGGAATGCTAAGCATTGTGACAAATGAGGCAGCCAAATTGCTCAATATGTGAATGAAATATTCCTCCCGAAATCGTTTTCATCTGTAAAGCCTCATTAACCCAATTCACATTCATCAAGGGCCTCTTGGGAATGCTGAGGAAACTGTCCATCGCTCAAAGGCGAGACGCCGCAGAGAGATTTTCCTCCTCACACGCCGAATGGCACGCCAGCAGCCCCGACAAATCACCGTCTCGGCTCACGGGAGAGGCCATGACATCATAAGACTCTGGAGCCACTCTCTTATCCTCCCCCTGTCCGCTAAACAGTTCGCAGCCATTACAGCATCTCACCCCGGCCGGTAAATACCACAGTCATCAGAATGGCACTAAATGGCAGGAGGTGCTCTCGCTGGGATCGGGGTAAATGCCAGAGGGGTCAGGAATATAACAGCAGGGCAAATAGCACCGGGTCAGCTCCGGGACGAGCAGCCACGTGCTAAAGGCCATGGGCCTCTCCTTGGACATGCTGGATGAAGGGTGCTGGGAATACTTCACCCCTAGACTGTAAGGATCTCTTCTATTGAAGGACTAGACATAATTGACTGAAAGAACCAGCAATACTTTAGTCTGGCTAGTTGCCTGGCGTACTCGTTTAAATTCAGCTGCATATATACAGCACTTTTTCTTTACAGCAGACATTGTCACAAAGAAGCTTTACAGTAAGTTGGGTCCAGAACCTCTAATAATCAAGGTGAGGACCACAGCGGCAGGAAAAACACTGAGAGCAACCACATTGCAAACCATGCTCCTCTTGGTTGCACAAGATAATCAGGTGCCGAAAGGGCACCTAAAAATGTATAATTTGAGTATTTTGACTGAAATTTGAGAGTGTGGGACCTTTTCAGTGCTTCTGAAGATAATGGAATTAAGGGAAAGTTATAAGTAAATCTTAATGTTATACATACACTCATTAAAATAAAGATGCTACAAATGGTTCTTTAATAGAATCACTCAAAGAACCCTTTGCACCTTATTATCAAGAGTGTACTTGTAACGATGTAACGATGTAACGATGTAATGAAGTAACAATGCCCAAAGAGTTTCTTGAGCAAAGAAATGATTTTGGTTCTCTAAGGAACCTTTTACTGGATTTGAAAATCATTTTTGTAAGAAAGATATTTAACTTTAAAGACCCATAACATAATCTCCAATTACGTGGAGGTTCTTTAAACATTAAAAAGACACTCACACTTCTAATTTGCAAAAAACCTTAAACAAGGGTAAGTGCTGCACAGCTCCATGGACCTGGGGTTGTCAGTTCAATTCTCGTTCTGGTCTTCCTAATATTGTCGTAAATTAGTTCTTGAGAAAGGTTCTGAACCAAAAGTCTACATCAGATTCATGATGTGTTTTTTTGGTCTGATAATGATGGATACCACTGTCCTTGTAAAATGTCGTAAAATCCCAAATCTCAAATAAGAAAACACTGTCAGATTTTTTTGTAAAAACTGCATTAGTGGGTTTTAAGATGAATTCTTCTTAAGAACGGTTGGTGAATGAAGCCCATTGTATGTGATTTGTTTGGTACACTGTGATGGACTGGTGCTCTGTCTAGAGGGTATTCCTGCCTTGCCTTCAGTGATTACTCGAGAGCTCCAAATTCACATGACCCTGACCAGGAAGAAGCAGATAAGAAGATGGATGGATAAATGGGTGGTTAATCAAACATTGATTGAAAGGTTCTTCTATGGCATTGCTCTTGGCACTTTTATTTTTCCTATAGAAGATCCTCGCTCTTGCAGAGTTCAAGAGGTGAAAGAAATTAGATTAAACAGAGACACTTGAATCAAACAGAAGAGAGACCCATGAGATAAACCAGTACTTAATGTACTTAGCATCTGAAATACGTTCAGAAATAAATGTGGTGGACTAGCAATTGTGTTAAATAGTACAATAGTAAGATAACATGCTAGACTAAGGGGCTTTTAGAGTTTTGTAGGTCTCGTTCACCAACTGTTCTTAAGATGAAATTTCTTTTTAAAACCCACTTCTGTACACCCTTCTGTAGTTCTCACTAAAATGTTTTGACATTCGCCAGTTTTCTTAATTGGAATTTACTCAACTTATGAGCACAATGGGATCCATCATGATAGAAGCAGAGCTGTGAACAATAGCGAACCTTCCTCAAGAAAAAAATCTAAATATTCTTAGGATGATATTGGTAAATGAGGCGCCATGTTAGTAGCGTTAATTAAGAGCCACTTTGTTGAATTACTAATTGAGCATTTTGCCAGAATTGTTGCTGGGTGGGCACAAGCTCTGAGTGAGTTTGTACATGTGTATTTACTGGGACCAAGGTGGGTTTCCCAAATAGACCCCATCATTGCAGCCCACTTTAATCCCTCATGGGTCCCATCTAGGCCCTGAATGCAGTGTACAACCCATATGCTCATGTTTAACCACTCCTGGTCCTATCACCAACCCTGGTGGGCATATGTGGGACCAAAACGTGGAACCCAAGGACAAAACTCTCTGCTTCCCAGTTGTGCTACTCATACAGGCCCAACATGGTTAACATAGTTAGCTGGGCAGTGTCATATCATTTCATGGGGCCCAAAATCTATCTATATATATATATATATATATATATATATATATATATATATATATATATATATATCTATACACATATATATGTGTGTGTTGTCAACTGCTTCTGGACAGTTTGTCAATTATACGTTTATCTATTGATGGCATGATAGCACTGTTTCTTTTCGGATTCCAAATGAAACCTTTGAGGGTTTGCTGATACTGATATGGATCCAGTAGTTGAAGCAGTTCATTTAAGATGAACATCTTAAAGTAGGCTATCATGCTCAAACTACTTAAATACTCTGCTGCGAACAACATCAAATCACACAGTTTGAGGGTGCTATTCTAGACTAGATTTGTTACAAGATTTAATTCATTCTGAGATTAGTTACAGCATAATTCAACATGATACCGATACTCATCAGTACCAGTATGCCATGTTTGCCAACGTTTCACCAGTCGTTTTTTCCAATAGAACAGCCCTGCCATTCATCTGTCATTCAGATACTGTGGACTAGGAGAAGACACAAGAAGGAAGTTATAGTCATATTATATGTAATTGCTTAGTTAATGTTTGTCAAGTGTGTTTGGGAGGGGGCAGATTGGAATATTGTGAACAGTTTATCATCCTGAGTGGCGAACCCAACTGTCTTCCACCCAATGTACTGTAATTTTATTCATCGACCAAATTTGCAAATGAAAGGAATGGAGTATTCATAATGTGCAAATGGGCGTGGACAGAAAGCAATCATGAACTGTGTTGCTGCTTGCCCAGTGATTTATTGACTGGGACTGCCAAAAGCTGCTGCTTGGAGCTCCTTGTCCAAGGACAAACACACACAGATTGCAGCACACACTTTGGGCATTGTGTTTCAGCAGGGAACTGTCTAAGTTCAAGGCCAAGATATGCTCTCTTGGACACAGTTTTGTCACTTCTATAAAATGTAGGAGACTTGGGGAAAGTAAAAAATACATTCTTGGCTTTACAAGTTATTGTAATTTGATTTTATTTCAAGATATTTAAAAAAAAGTCAGTCAGTACTTAGTAAAATCCCCTTTTGCAGAAACCACAGCTTGCAAACACTTGTATTAGCTAAAATCTTTCAGTTCATGTGGTTGGAAGCTTGCCCATACGTCTTGGTAGAGGGCCTCTAGTTCTGAGATACACTATGTGGACTAAAGTACTGGGTCTCACCTCTTAATTGCTGAATGCAGTTTCATTCAGTCCCATTGCCACAGTGTAACATTTGAAGGAAGAACCAGACAGATGTAAAGTATTAAGAATACTTTAATGTAAGGAGGGACTAAGTGGGTCTAGAAGGTAAACCAAAGCACAATAAACAGCGTGATCAGAACAAACATGGTCTAGACAGAGTCAGAAACCAAAACATACTCAAAACCAACCAGCCAACTGGGCAAACCAACCAAAAGGGCAAAACCCAAAACCAGAGCTCAGTACATGAAGGCAAGTGACATAGTGTGCAACAAAAGGTTGGCAAAACGGAACAGGTAAATATTCTGAGCATGGAGATTGTGGACAGGTGTGTATGATCACTACTCTGATAAATGTGACCGGTGGAACAGTCTCTGATTGGCTGTGAGACATGGTGTGAATGAGATGTTATGAGTCAGTGAATTATGGGAATTGTCGTTGAGCTGGTTGATGTAGGTGGAGGGAGAATCCGGCAGTGTGACAGACAGGTGTATAAATTCAAGCACCTAGCCATGCAGTTTGCCTTTAAGCACATTAGTGTAAGAATGGGTCGCTCTATAGAGCTCACTGAATTCCACCGTGGTGCTGTAATAGGATGCCACTGTATCAACAAGTCAGTTAGTCTCCTAGATATTCCACCATCAACTGTGAGGTGAATTATTGACATAACTATAAGCATTAAGGAACAACAGCAACTCTATGAGGTGTCAGACCATGTAAAGCTACAGAGCAGGATCGCAAGGGTTGAAGGGTATAGTGCATAAAGAGGCCAATGCCCTGCTGTCAGAGCTACAAAGTAGGACCAACTCCTCCTAATAATGCCTGTGGATTTAGAATGGGATGTCATAAAAGCTTGTGTAGGTGCAATACTATGTAGGTGTCCTAATACTTGTCCTAGTACTAGTGGATTGCATTCACAGCTTGACAGTTTTACAAGTTTCCTGTAATATTTAGGTCTGAGGGCCATTCTAAACATTTCAGTCTGTGTGTCAGTCTGTTGTAGAATCCATCCTTTGTACAGTACAAATAGTTTTACATTTGCATCCAGGATTTGTTGGTATTTTGTGGGATTCCTTCATCCCTCCATTGCACTATTGCCAAAGTCTTTGCTAGCAGCACAACCCCAAAGAATGATAGATCCACCCCAGTGCTTCACAGTTGGCAGGTTGTTCTTTGAATGAAATATAGTTTGATAAAATGTCATTTTGCAAATCTATTTGTATAGCCATAATCAGTAAAAAGACAAGAAATCAACAACATAAGAAGACACGAAAATCTAAGACCCCCAGTGAGCAAGCCAAAGGTGACAGTGGAGAGGAAAACTCTTTCAGAGCTGGAGGAAGAAAGACTCACAAAGGGAAGCCATCCTCTTCCGGTCAGAACTATGTATAAATGATTGATAAAAGTCATCAAACCACCACATAAGACTGTTCTACTACTCAGGTGTACAACATAATTATAATATCATAATATGATAATCACAGTAATCATGGTGTAGTAGAACTTAATACAGTCATAGTAGTGATGGTAAGAGTAATGATGGTTAATGGTGGTAATATTAGTAGTGGCTGATAGTTAGGAGTCCATTGAGATTTTAACATGGTCATTAGGCAGGTAGCAGGAGTGGCATGAGTATGTGCAGCTGCTCTGACTCAGTTGGTGGGGGAGCCTGGTGGTTAGACTGGTGGGTGGCAACTGCTCTGATACAGGTAAAAGTCAGCTGTAAGTCTTCTAATATGTAGCCTTGCTAACTGTGAAAGAAAGTTGTCTGCATTATCTAGATGTTCTGTAGTGTGCTTCAAATGCTGAGTGTTGTGATGAGGTCGCAGACAAAGTTTCCTTCTTATGACTCTTCGTCAGATTATTTGGTGCAAGCAATGCTGCACAGTGCACCAACACTCTGTACTCAGCTAAGTCTTTCTGCAGGTTCTTGGCAGTCATCTGGGGGTTTGAGCTTTTCTTTCCAGGATATATGCAGTTTTCAAAAGGAGTTTTCAAGGTCTTCCAGATCTGATCTAGACATCCTTACTTCCCCTGACCTACCATTTCGTTAAGACCATTCTGCACTGTAGAAACCGCAAGCTGAAAATACTTGGCTATTTTCTTATTGCTTTGCCTTGCCATGTGGGCATCAATTACTTTCGTTTTCAGATCTTTAGACAGTTGCTGACAACTGTATGATTTAGCCAAAGGTCCTGAAACTTTTTTATTCTAAATTCACTACAGATAGTGCATGAACTTTTTTAAAGGTGAAATAGCTCGGATTCAGTTTAAGCAATCAGTTTGATCAGATTAGATGTGATCCAATCTAGATTACCTCATTGCACTGTTTAATTCTTAAATTGAAGTCATACAGTGTGGGCATGAGTCCCTGAGCAGAACTACTGCCGTAGCCCTGATCCTATCTGCTCCAGGCTTCAAGCCTTTCTTTCATCTCCCAATACACTTCCATTTATCTGAGCTCTCTTTGATTCCCCGTTCCTCAGAAAGGCTCCAGTCCTTCAGTCGTTTTGCATATGCAGCAATGCAAAATTCATACCCTTCCCCTCGTAAGACGTTCAGGTGGTGGCTATAGTGAAATATGGAGGCACCTTTTGCGCAGTGTGATTGGATGTGTGGGAGATGGTGGCCCATGACCAGGCTGGTGGTGCGTCGCATTGTAATGAGAAGCTCTCCCTCTCACATATCATTATAGAGAGGGCCCTGGAGACCATAAATCTCTGCTCCACATCTCATCTCAGTGTCCACCGCTATTTCTCTCAGTCTTTGCTGCGCTATGCTTCTGTCCATTCTAGCACATTGCAGAAAAGGATTTCATGGCGAATCTTAATTGCAATTAATCTTAATTGTCGTTATACCAAAAATTTTTATTTTTTGGGAAATGTTTAAACATTCTATAAGTTTATTAAACTAGTTATCTTTTTATTGTTTTAGGTCATTTTCTCCTGTAAAATTAACATCAATTTTGCTTGTTTCAACAGATAGTGTTTGACGCTACACAAAAATAAAGGTGCACTGTAAAAAAAAGAAAAAAAGACTACACTGAATTACTGGCATAAATGTTGCCAATAAAGGATTGTAAAATTACAATGAAGGAAAGGTACAACATATTACTGTAACATAAGAATAGTAATTTACTGTAAATTAGTACTATTTCTTTTTTATAGGACGTACCAGTGGAATAAATACTTATATATAATATAAATATTCGTATAATATTCTTATAATAATATAAATATTCTTTACAAAACAGATATATTACTGTAAAGATATGAAGATATATTACTGTAATATTACAGCTAGCCATAGGCATTTACCATTTACCAGTCAGTCAGTTTAATTGTGAACAGTGTTTTTTGTCATATATACTTGTAATGAGATAGATACTATATTTATTGTCCTTGCTTTATACTAGATTTTGGAGCATTGTTGTGAGGATTTGATTGCATTCAGCACTAAGACGTTAGTGAGGTCAGGATATTGGATGTTCACCACCCCCTCATCCCCAACTCCTCTAAAAGTATTGGATAGAGCACCATCAACAGTTCTACTGCTCCAGAGCTTAATTCTGGGGGCTTCATAGCTCTTTAGCCCACACCTGGCATTAGGTATGGTGCTACTAGATTCATGTTTATCTATCTCCAAAGAGTCCTATTCTATTGGAAATACTTCCAGATAAGACACAGAAACCAAAAAAGCCAAAACTTCCCTGAGGAAGCCACAATCCTTCTTTGAGAACATCCTGTGGACAGATGAGACCAAAATATTAATATGTATAAGTATGAATATACTTATATTCATAAAATCATTGTACCATATGCAGAAAATGAAATGAGACCTTCAATAAAAAGAACATGGTCCCAACTGTCAAACATGGTGGCAGTTTATATGTGTTTTGGGGTTGTTTTGCTGTTATTTGTTTTGTTCCAATGCAAACCAACAAAATAAACATGTGAAAAAAACAGCAATGGATTTCTGGAAGACGTGGTGCATTATCTGATTTTGTTATTTGTATGATGTTTTTTAATCTAGTAAAAATAGGCTGCATAATCTTAAAATATCTTTACTTCAACAGTCTCATTTGTTGAACATCAAGTATACTGTCTACTTTTAAGACCCTTTCCTTGCTAAGATATCGTTTTTGCAGTGCAGCCAGTCTTTCCCACAAAGAATGAGTTGTGAGGTGAGCTGAGCCCTTGATCTGACCTCGTGTCGACCCGTGGCCTCATTAGAATGTCCCTCTAATCCCACCGAGCACATTTCTACAGTTACTGGGCTGAAGAAAAACACAGTGCTGAAAAACACACCTTCTCTTCAGCTTTATGAGGAGGTCCCGTGGGAGCACAGCTGGGGAGTGATCGCTTTACTGCTGCCGTAGAACTGCAGCTACCCCACATGTGCTCATAAACATACTTTCCTATGTATTGAAAGTATAAACGTGAGGTCAAGACATGTGCAAGTGTTTTTGTGTGTGGGTAAAAAAGAGTGTTAGCGCCTGTCATTTGTTTATGTGTGCGATGCAGCACAGCTAAGGAGCATGACTGTATTGGGGTGCACATGTGGTTCGGTGGGTAGCCTGTGTTTGGGGTTAGGTGGATTAACATGTCACATATAAAGCTCTCCACGATTGCTCTCCCTGCTGAGTAAAGCGTGTTTGATGCATTGGGGCCTGTGCTCACTTACCATGGCTGTTCCGTGGTGTTACCGCCTCAGAGATCTGCGCTGATCTGTTTTCTTTTCCTGCGTTTGACTAATGGCCGCATTAAAAAAAGTAACCTGCTATGTGCAGAAAGCCAGAGAGAAACAGTGCAAAGTGAGCCATGCACAGTGTGGTACAGCTGAGGCCTGATGATGTCCAGGCTCCTCTAGGCCACCCTCAGCTAAATGCTGGTGTTTTAAATGCGGCCTTACCTTTTTCCACTCTGTAAACTATCCCTGCTTTACTGGAATTAGGAATAGGTGGGTCGTGCAACTTTATCTGGATAGTGCCCTATAGATTATCTATTATTAACAAACTATCAACTGAAACTTGATTCTCACTGGAATTAGAGTCAGGCTTAGGATTCAAGACCAAGGATTGTTCAGATGGTGGCCAAAGACCCTCATGCAACTTTCAAACTAATTCAAGTTGACCTGCAGAAACAAAGTGCAACTGTGTCAACTTGTACTATAAGTCGCCATCTGAATAAAATTGAATGCTATAGTAGGAGACCCAGGAGGACCCCACTGTTGACGCAGAGACTTTAAAAAGCCAGAACTTATCTGAGGAAGCCACCATCCTTCCGAGAGAACATCCTGTGAACAGATGAACGTCAGAGAAAATGAAAATAACAGGCTTTTAATATAGTGCCTTGTTCCTGGAGTGCCCTGTCTTACATACCTTATATGTCCAAATTTGTGCCGCTCCCCCTCCCCCCTTTCTAATTAATGCATTCAGATACTTTTAGTAATACCTATTGCTAACATAGATGTGCAAATGCAAACCCAGCTTGTCAGCTAGTCACTGTACAGTCCAATAGAAAAGGACTCTCTTGAGAACATAAACAATCTATTGGCACTTTGCCTAATGCCAGACGTGGGCTAGAGGGGTATAAAGCCCCCAGTATTGAGCTGTGGATCAGTGGAACTGTATTCTCTGGATCTTCTATGGTACTCTATCCAGTACTATCGTTGGGGATGACATAGGATGGTGATCATCCAACACATCACTGACGCTCTTGTCACTGAATGCAATCAGATCCTCACAGTACCGCTCCAAAATCGGTACCTACCCAGGACAGTAAACACAGTTACCCCAACATAAGCAATACAATTTTTAAATACCCATGATTGCGGGGAAAATAGGGAAAAAATGAACACAGTGTCCCAAAACCTTTGTCAATATTGTGTATTTTAGAGTGTATTTTTTCCTGCTATAATGCATGGCTGATCTGACTAACCAGCTAAAGGAACTATCCGTACCCCGCCCACAAATTCATCTTCACATAGCAACTGTTGTTAGGTTACACAAGCTTTTGTGGAACGTTAGTTAGAAATTGTAGCACTGAACACCTTCAACTGATCCTGAAAAAAAAAACTTTATTTGCCTGAACATTGATACATTTAAAAACACACTTAATGTACATTGCTTTTCAGTATTGCTTATACTGTACATGAGTATCAGTAACAGTACTATCCTTAGAAACTCTGAGAAATCTATACATAATTTGTATCCAAGACATAATTCATCATTTTAAATAGCAATTAAACTTTGATGAGTGCTGATATTAAAACAAGCTGATGGCTCATCAGGGTCTGGGGCAGGTGCTGGTTGGAGAGCGGAGGTGCAAATCATGAGAAGAGCAGAGTGTGTGGGTTTAAGTGTGGTGTGTGTGCGTGCCTGAGAAAGAAGGCGAGCTGTAAAGCGGGTGAGGCTCTCCGGCACTAATGCAACCTGACAGGGTGAGTGAAGAGGCAGCTCATTATTATGCCACGCATCAGGAGTGTGGCAGTGACCCCTGACACTCTCCAACCCCAGCCCAACGCGAGCCCCTCACACACCGGCTCGCTGCTCCACAGCCTGCAGCTGACGGACAGGCCTGCTGTAGCCTTTAACAAGAGGAAAGCCCATTACTGTTGAATACGGGAACGTGTAACAGATTTTTTTTTTTATACCTGTAGGTCTACGAAAGCTCAGCCTGGTGCGCGCTCACCCTGCTTTGAACCCTGTGGCTGAAGTGTTGTGCTTAGATGAGGGCTGAAAATGAATTAATCTTAAGAGTGGCAGATATCATAAATCTTAATAAGGAAGCTATTAGGCACATCCAGAAACCAATAAATCAACTATGGGTGTCAACAGCGTTTACTTCATACATTTGTAATGAGGGCTGAGTATTCCTCAGAACGACAGCAGCTTTCCACGGCAGCTTTTTGACAGCAGCCTGGGTTGATGCCACTGATCATTTGCTGTTCTGTCGTGCCTGGTGCTAGATGGCCCAGGCCGTGGTCACCTTGTGCCATGGTGTTCTGCGGAAGATGAAATGGCTTTGTCTCCACAATCACTCACCCGTGACAAGGCTGCGATGAGAAAGCAGCTGCTCACTGCTCTACATGCCATAATATCTTTATTGAATGGATGAAAGATGCTCTGTTTCGGAGTAGAGATGGGTAGAGAGCTAGACCTATCCTCCAGTCCCCAATTACTCGGAGGAGATGAGGACAGGATATCTGGTGAGCTTTTGTGACAATAGTTTCTGCCTAGCTAGAGACTGATATATTATACTCTTCCAGGATCCGTCTTAATTGGCCCCCGATGAACCCAGCAGATTTCCCAGCTATAGGGATAGACTGCCAAGTAACCATAACCACAGGATGGATTACAGTCTTCAAACAATCTTTGTAGTCTAATTACACCAGTGTCCTCTGTTCCTGAGGCCATGCGGCCAGAGTCCTGCTGTTATTATCGCTTCCTCAAAGCTCTTTTCCAAAGTGGCAGTTTCTCCATCAATGTGTCAATCACATGCTGTAGGACACGCCGGGAAGGACTCGAGCAGGCCACGTCTTTTCAGGCAATGGAAAAGGCCACCTCTGGCCCTCTGACTTTATTGAAATGCGTCCGTCTGTTTCATTCATGCTCGGGCGGCTCCCACAGGAGGGTCAGGTATCTCTCGGAAATGAAGCCAGACATTCCTTTTTCCCAGTGTATTCCCCCTTGTGCCGCCACAGACCTTGTCACGCCTAGATCTCTGCCTGCGCCGGGGAAATCCCGGCTGGTTTCATTTGATGGGGAGAGGGGTTGGGGGGTGCTGTTGTCTTTCTCGCACATGAGTTCTTAGATCTGCTCTACATCTGCGAGAGCTTACACTCTTCCTCACATCAAACTGCCTGCTCCCCATAGGCCTGTCCTCAACAAGTGCCTTCTCCAGTGGAAACACTTCCCTTCAAAGAGTTCTGAGCGCGAGCATTTACCGGGGTTACGTCAGCTAGCTTTATGTAGCTAGCCATGCAGAGAAAATGGAAATAGCAGGCTTTTAATGCAGTGTTTCCCAGTCCTGTTCCCAGGACAATCTTTGCAGAACGTTGGCAAAAAACTCCTAGTCAGAAGTTGTAGCACACTTTGTTCAAAGCTGCTGCATGATGTTGAGCTTCCAGTTTAAATGGCCTGCTACCAAACTACACCATGTTGTTGTAAGTAATTTATGGGACAATGCATGTTGAAAATGACACACTTGGGTTGTGTGTATTCTCGGCACAAAGTCAAGTATGTTCAGTGTTGGTGTTGGACTCTGTCAGGGCTGTGCTTTGTCTCCACTTCTGTTTGTGATATTCATGAACAGGATAGCTAGGCACAGCCAGGGACAGGGCTGGCATGGGGGCCAGTCAGTGGTGTATCTGCTGTTTGCAGATGATGTTGTCCTCATGGCATCCAGTATGCACTTGAGCGGTTTGCAGCAGAGTGTGAAGCTGTTGGTATGACTATCAGCACCTCTAAGGCCATGGCAGTATACCTGCAGTATGTAGGTGAACCTATCCCAAGTGGCGTCTTGTTTTCGGGGTGTGATTGGGGAGGGAACATGAGATGAATCGTAGGTTAGGAAACAGTCATTTAAATTATTTCAGTTTTCATATATAGACTATATAGACTGGGGGAACAAACAGTATATATATATATTATTTATTTATTTATTTTATGTAGCAAGGGTTTTTCATTATTTGGGTAAAATCATACCTCACTGTTGAAAGGTAATTCTTAAGATTTTTCCAATTAAATTAAATGGTTCATTTGAAGCTACTAACTCAGACTTCTTTGCAGTGGTGGTGATAGGAACCAGGAGCCACAATTTCTACAAATGGTACAAATGTAGCCACTTTACTTACTATCCAAACTCAACAGTGACTCTGGCCGAGCCAGAAAACTTCATCATCATGATCCATCTGCCTTTACCTTTCTGATAAGTCTGATCCCTCTGTAGGCTCTTTCTAAACCCATTACTTCTAACATGACTACTAGTTCTTCACATATTCAAAATAACATGGCAATCATAGATCTAACATTCATTCCCAGTGATTAAACATCTAACATTAATCTCTAGTTTTCAGTGGGCACTTCTGTATAGAATTAGCCTCACTTATATTCCTCCATTCATTTTTCACTACATAATATTTATTAGCTATTTCTTCATTTCATCATACTTTTATTGTCTTTTGTTAGTTGATTCACTGTCCGGAGTCGACCAGAGGACTGTGGGTTGCCCTTTCGAGTCGTAGTTCCTCTCGAGGTTTCATCCTCTAGTCTTCTCTGGGGACTTTTCCTTTTTTAGCTTCCTGACTTGGGGCTCAGGCCCGGATTTAAGGCTGTTGTTAACAGACCTATATAAATAAACTTGAACTTGGTCTTAAACTAGAACAGTGAACTTGGACATTTCTTTTGAGTTTTTGAGAGTATGCAATATATATGATGGTAAAGCTGTGGAAAAATATGTTTTCTTTGGGGAGTATTTTGCCTTGCAACCACTTGTACATCTCTGCCGTGCATGTACTTTAAAGGGGCCTATCATTAAACAGTGTCCCAGGCAGAGTATTTGTGACCAATTTGTCTAAAAGCTTTCTGTGAGGGAGCTTTTAGAGGCATTAAATTCTTCAGACATGTCTGGTCTCACTCAAACCATATTCTGTCTTGTAATTGCACCATTGTAACCTGGTTGTTGTCCTTTCTGATTTAATTTTTTTTTTTTTGTATTTAACTTTTTCACATAGCATATAGCATAGTATATTGTCACTGTATAAAGAAAAAGGTGTATCTCCAAAATGGTGACTTTACAGAAGAAGGCATAAACGATTGAATGGAAGTCAATGTAAAATAAGAGTTTATTCCCAGTCATTTAGAGCATTTCTATTGGTCTATTCATCCAGAAATATTCATACAACGTACAGAGCAGCTACGGGGTTAAAAAATAAGGGAGAAAAATAAAAACAGATATTTAGCCTCACTCTAAGTCTTTTAATGCCTGGATGTCTTTGACTTTTACTAGAACTGTCATATTTTGACTTCTTTTCACGACCGCTGCAAATTATTCTGACTTCAGTTTCTCTGGAATGGAGCATATGACACTACTCTGAATTACTTTTTTTTATATCTTAATCATTTCATTATGCATAATCGTTTAACAAATGTTGGAATTCCCCTTTAAAGAGGCATTAGTAAAGCTTTCAAGACGCATAAGCTCGAGCGGTTATGAAGGCGAACACATCATCACTGGTACCATTTTCCCCCCCTTAGATCTGCCTTTCCATTCCTGGCCCTGAACACAAAGCTCACCTCTAAAATCTCTTTTTCAGAGAGCATAGTACTCTTCAAACTCTTCTCAGTATAGCGGTGGCGTCTGGCAAGAGCGGGCATCAAACTGATGTCTGAGGGGCATGATGCTGTCAGCATTTCACCCTGATATGTGGTGCTGCACACTAAGACAAGACAAGACAACCATATTGACCATCAATGTTGAACACAGATGGAATTTGGCCTCCACCTTTAACCCATCCGTGCCGCGAACGCACACATACACACAAGTGACCAAACACACACAGTGGAGAGTGAGCACACGTGCCCAGAGCTTCTTGATAGTGAAATTATGAATATATAAACACTTATAAACACAAGGATTTGGCTCGTAACAATTTGCAGCTGTGGGAGCAGAGTATATTCTCTGCCAGATATTTTGTAATGAGAGCGCCAATGAGTTTATCAGTTACTACCTATGCTATCTGGTTAGCACTGTCAGCTGCAGCTGACCAGTACTGCATTAATTTCTCTAAAGGACTTTCATCCTCCCAGTCCGCATGCTTGAATGCCATTGCTAAAATGATAATTATTGAATTGTGTTCTACAGATTTCACAGTTTTGAATTAGCAAGAAAAGGCAGTGAAAATCAACTTCTGCTCCTTTAAATGCTAATACTTGAAACCTACTGTATCTCTGCAGTGTCACTTTTTAACAGTTTTGGACACAGCTGGATCTGCTTACTCTCTCAGCATCCATATATTTCTTTGGACTTCCTTTCACTGCATCTACCTCTCATAAATTTTTTGCTAGTTAGTTTGAGTTAAAAGATCCCCATGGGTTGATACAGTAGAGGGAAGAGAGAAAGCGAGTCCTGTAAAACTTCCTGACTTGCATTTCTTTATCTGTGGGGCTGACATCTGAGAATGTGTTCAGGGACCGAGATTACCCAAATGAAGTCACTCGAAACTAATATATAAGCTGAGCCAAGCTGTCTGAATGAATCCGGGTCTTGTTTTCTGATCTGGCTCTATCAGCTGCTCGGCTCTCAGCGGATCAGAGCCGGGCAGGCCATCTCCACGGTAACGCAAAACTACGGTGAGAACTTCTCTTTCCGAAATAGCCGGAATTCCGATGTCAGCAGCGCTCACTTTTCATACAATGAGCCTAAACAGGAGAGGCTGTGTGGGTCACGGGCACTGCACTGCAGAGGCCACTTGCAGAAACATGCAGCCAACACACATCTCGCTGTCTGTAAGCAGGAGGGACCTGATGTGTGTGAACCGGGGGTCACCTAAAGATAAGAGGGGTCAGCGGGGGGTGCCACACACGCATCCACCAAAAATAAATCAGATGTGTTTGTACAAGTCTAAGCGGAGTGAGTCAGACACAAGGCTTAGTGCTCCTGTGCCAGGGCCTCGGGGTCCGTCGCTGAGCAGACCGGGTAAAATTATCCCCACCAGTCTGAAAATAACCTCTCACGTTATTAGTTAAGGTCTTTATCACCTCATTATTCTGGATGGAATTGGGTTTTTTTTTCTATGTATTGGATGATTCACTTCCCACAGCATTTTAAAAGTCTGCTTAAGTCTGCCTAAGTAACCCACTTTGTGTTTATATGCTGCTAAAAGTCAATCGTTTAATAACGTGAATTAATTAATTAGTATTACATGCTGGCAGGTAACACTAGTAAACTGACTAAGTATATGGAGAGACAGCCTCTCTGAAAATCATTGGTTATCAGTGTTCGGCAAAACCTTAAATTAACATGGTTAATCACTTACCGCAGATTCAGTCAATCAGCCAAGACATGTTAGGTTCTGAGGTTTGCTACTCTAGTTTAGAACAGAAGATGCTAGGTTAATTTTGCTAACAAACATTAGACTGTCACCAATCTCATACATATACATGGCCATTAACATCTCTCAACCTACTCGTAAAGCATTCAGATCCTCATTAGTTTCTCACAGACAAATCAGTGTGGGTAAGAACACGGCATGACTTACTTTAGGCTATAAAAACTTAAATAAACTTCTCACAGATTAGAGTTGGGGCAGTCATATTAGGTACCCATTACAATTTAAGTAGAAGTGTTTTATAATGTTTAAAAGTTTAAAAAATTGCTTTTTCATCAATTCTAAAGCAAATCAGTTACATTTTTGCACGTTTTTGAAATACATGCCTGAAATCATCTCTATCGAATCTAGTGTTTGTTAGCAATGTTAGCAAATCGTCTCTTGTTCTAAACTAAAGAAGCAGACATCATATACCAATGTCTTGGCTGATTGACTGCATCTGGACTAAGCAATAAAACATTAACATATTCCTTTAAGAAATGTAGCGTTGAATTAAAAGAAATGCATTTTATCAGCGTTCATTTTTGGTGTTTGTTTTCCTGTAAAATATGTTGTTGGGAGTCCATGAATGAATATATGTGTAATATCATAGTGCATTTTGGAATAAAAATATAAAAATATAATCCATTGCTGCTCACAAACCACATGACTATGACACATGACATGATCTTTTAGGGTGACTTTTTTCAATTTACTTCTAAACTAACTTATTATTTAGTTGGTACAATGCGTCCACAAAATCCGAAGCACTAAACCTTACTGATCCCTCCTCCTGTTTTCGTCCTCTAAAAACCATATGCAGGTATTTAATGAGTCATACTCACACAGTTAGAAGGCAGTTTGTGGTCAACTTTAAGTACATTACCAATGAATGAAGAATGTAATCCTTAAATATCATAATATCGTAGTGACTAAAAGGTTAGAGCACTGGGATATTGATGACAGGGTTGTGGGTTTGATACCTGGGTTCGGCTTACAGTCACAGTGTGTGTTTGCTCACTTGAGTGGATGTGTGTGTTCGCTGCTAACACAAATGGTGAATATGGTTGTCTTGGTTTATTCATTAGAAAGTTGCTCCTTTTTAAAGGTGTTCTAAAATGCAAAGTACTTGATTTGTTTAATCACACAATGTAATCCAGAATACACAAGGTACATTATTACCTATAATTAGTTACCAATTGTTTGTATGGATTAAATGGACATTTACTTCCTAAATACTCAACATCTTCCATTGGGTCCAGGATCAGGCTTACATCATTTAACTCTGTTACCATAAGAATAACTTGCTGTGTAATTAGCCTGAGGATGTCATAAGCCTGGGAATGTAAGGAGTTGGCCAGTTATCTTTTCCAGATAATGAGTTTCTATTCACTTCACATTATCCTTACTGCTAAGGTTGAGTTTCACTTAATGTCTTACTGACGCTTTGTGCTATGGTAGTAATGAAGACATGATTGCAGTGTTTCTAAGGGGAGTCTAATTATCACCGTCTGGATCAGAAATGATCAGCAATCGCAGGGAACATGTCTAACTAATCAGTGATTAAACTAAGCCTTCCTCCTCCACACTCTCATGCCACCAGTGACCTCAACCAAGCCTCCATCCATCACTCTCTCACTCTCTCTCTCTTCCTCTTCCTCTCTCTCTTTTTCTCTAGTCACACTGCTGATCTCTGAGCTCCGGTCTCTGATGCCCTCCTGCCTCGTCCACACGTTCCAGTTCCACATGAAGGCTCATGGATCAACGCGTCCAGCTGGAGTCACTCACATTAGAGTTTCAGACTCTACTGCTTGCTAAGATACAGGCGCATAAATGGCTTTGCCAGGCCAGTGATAAACATTTATTCTGCCAGAAGGGGCTTGTTCAGCAGGGAGCATTTCAAGGGGACTGTTGCAGGGAGATTCAGCATTTGGAGATGAAGATCTGGAAAGAGAGGAGAAAACACTGAGCATGATTTCGTGTGATGATTTCAACTCTACGACAGCAGAACAGCAACTTAGCAGCTGCAGTCCTTCCCAAAACATGCATATGGTGGAAAACTGGGGCATGTTTCTCTTAAGTTATTACAAACCATATTGGACTGAATCGGGTCTGCATGAATGTTTTTATTATATCTTCTGGACTTTCAAGGCGCGCTGGACTATATGTGTGCGAGTTCTCTTATTAAGAGTTAGATCTCATATGTAATTTTCAGCCCAGTGCAAGAATAATCAGAGAATTGCTTTTGGGAGCATATTTTCTCGAGAAGAAGCTGATGTGGGTGAAGATGTGAAATGTATTCAAGGATTTTGGTGCTTAAATTGTGCAGTTATTATGTGATTACCCACAGCTTATCCCTCACTAATGGAATGGGGATCTGGAGGAAGGACGCCAACGTCCTTTACAGTACAAATGCACTGGGTGTCTGATGACAACTGCTTTTGTTGTACATCAGTATTGCAGTAAACAGACGAACAGTTTTAATCTGCCCGTAATCTTCTTTATTTCCCAAACTCAATCTCCACCTCCAGTCTCGGTGTATGTGTGCGTGTGTGTGTGTGTCTGTCTGTGTGTGTGTGCGTGATTACAGCTGTACTTTAAGGGTCCTCTGTCTCTAATTTCAAAAAGACTCTTTTGTCTTTGGGATGGTAGACAGTAGTAACAGTTAGGGATTAGCACTACTGAGGGTGATAGCTTCTTGGTGGGACATATTATGCAGGATGTCCCATTTCCAAAGCAGGCAGCCCAAACAAACACAGCGTGAGACCACCGACTTCTTTTAATGCACTGTAAGCAAGAAAGACTCATCAGCCGTGTTTATAGCATGATAGTATTTAGCTTTCCTCCTTGTTCAGAGATGGGGGGGTGGGAGAGAGAGAGAGAGAGAGAGAGAGAGAGAGAGAGAGAGAGAGAGAGAGAGAGAGAGAGAGAGAGAGAATTTTTCTCAGGCTCCACTATGGGGCGTGTTGGAGCTTTACAGACGGCAGACCCACACTCTGGACATGGACCCTCAGTGGTCTTTAATACCACTACTGTACGACCCCCAGCAAAAAGACCCAGCACTGTAACGCATTATTGTAAGCAGCTGTTTATTCAAGGAAACTGGGAGTTCTGGTGTATCTCTCCATACTTCTAGCGTAAAGGAGCATGAAATTTGATCTACTGATAAGTGAAGCCTATGAAGACAGGAACACTACCAATGAAGCCTCGGACTGACCTATAATGCAGACATAGCCTCTGTGGACGACCTTGCTTCTGCTCGCCAGTTTTGAAAAATACAAAAACACTAGCTAGAGGTTTAGAGATCTGACTTGATTCTGGGTTTTATTATCATTTTATTAGGTCTGCGGTTTACTCACTTCATGGGACTCACGCTGTGTAATAAATTATGTGAGTAAGGGAAGGTGATATGCCCCCTTCTGGCTTTGTTTAGCTAGCCAGAAGCCCCTTCATGTAGCCCTGTGCGATAGACAGTGCAGCCCCCTCCCAACTGTGGTCTCGCTTCTCTGCGAAAAACAGCGACGTTCTCAGTGTGTTTTATCATGGAATTGCCATTCGTCTTCCCAATGATAAAAATATAAAGCATTCATTTCTTTCTTTATTATTATTTTAACGTTACGCACAGTCCGCTGCAGGAGCATGCAGAAACAGAATGAATTTACCTTCTAATATCAGTCATGTTATGCCACGCCCCCTGGGCACGGTGGCCACGCCCTAGTCAAAAATTCAGTATTCTTTAAAATGAACTATATCATGTTTTAATCCTGTAAAGTCACCAAAATACAGAAATACTATAAAATAATAATAGTAATATATATATTTATACCCCACCAGTAATGGAACATTTTCAAGACAAGACATTTGACATTTGTTCATTTTCAGTTATACATGGATAATTAACATTTATACCATGGTCCGCTGAGTCAGAATTTAGCATCTGTAAATCTGAAAATAAGGCAACATTTATATATATATATATATATATATATATATATATATATATATATATATATATATATATATATATAAAACTAGCTGTGGTCCATCCAGCGGAATAGGGTCACTATGACCAGAGGATCGCTAGTTCAAATCCTAGTCATTCTGCTAGCCATCAGCAGCTGGGACCCTGATAGAGCACAATTGGCCTTGCTCTCTCCAGGGTGGCACTTTCTCTCCACATCACTTCAGTGCAATGCTGGCCGAAACTGGCGTCTGCTGGCCAAAGCATTGGAGCCCATTATACAGCGCTTTCCTCCGAGCGCTCTGGTTGCCTGGTCATGTATTGAGAAAAGTTTAAAGAAAGAGGCGCTGGCCGGAAGAGGCACATGTCAGTCTTCATTCCCCCAGTGTTGGGAGCATTGCACCTGACCGGGGGAATATGTGTGGATTGGGTACTTGGCGATCCAAATTGGGGAGAAAATGGGTAAATATCAGAAAAAAAAAATAAGCTGTTGTCCAATTAATTTACTCTTACTGAGGGACATGGTTTTAATTGTGTTCATTCAGAGAGAGAGAGAGAGAGAGAGAGAGAGAGAGAGATATTAGCTAAATCAGTTTAGCTACCTAAATATCCAAACATCCCTAATTTAATTCCCTAGATTCAATTTCTGACTATATTGAGTAAATGTGTCGCTGAATGACTGAAATACAACTGCAAATTAGAAACATTTGTTCTCTGCACTTTATAAATCACATTCTTAAGACTTGTGCTTTTTAAAACTGCTGCAGTTTTAAAAAGCACAACACTGCTGGAAATGGGGCAAAAAAAAAAACAAACAAAAAAAATCATAAAACATTGTGATCATTGGAGAAAGGGCAGCTTTTATTTATTTATTATTTATTTAAATGTATAATATAGTTGTATATTGTATATGTATAGTTTATTTAACAGGAAAACAATATTATGGCCATCAGAAAACTCTTGGTGATTCAAGTAACTTTTATTTATTTCTTCGCTCATTTATTTTTAGTTATTTTTAATTAATTTTGATTGTTTAAAAAAAAAATTACCTTGTTGTCATGACTACACCGCAAAACATTTGGTCACGTGAAACTGTGGCTCGCGCTTTGAGTGCGTGCGGGCTGTTTGAGGCTGCGAGGCTGGTTGGTTTAGCCGGGGAGGGGCGGAGCTGTGCGAGCAGCCGGACTGCGAGGCTGAGGGATCCGCACACATTCATTTCATGGCTGGAAAGTCACTCGGCTCGTTCCCGGAACGCGTGGCTTAATGCGCTCGGCTGCTTCACTCAAACCGACCTTACCGGACGAACCGTTCACTGTACAGCGCCTCGCTCAGACTCAGACTGCGGTCTGACCCGTTTGTTTTCTACAGTAAGTGAGTAATAGGAGCCGGCGGCGAACTGAAACGCACAACTCAGCGCGTGTGGTGCGGGTTCACTTCTGTCCCTTCGGTCTCTGACAGTTTGAGGACGGAGAGAAACTGAGCCTCGGACGGGCAGAGCGCAGCAGACCTGACTCGCCTGGCTGTTGATTTCTGTGTGGATGAGCGGGAGAAACTTTACCAGTTGGGTTGTTTTTCTTTAGCTCGGATTTGAACAGAAAAGCTCCAGAATAAGCGATAAAGTCACTTTGTGTTGATTTCTGACGGGATAACCATTTCTTGTGTGCGGTAAGCTGGTCGAAGAGGGATGCGCCGCCGCGCGTACGGGACTACTCACTGAAAAGCAGCAGAGGACATCATTCAATCGTATTCCTCCTCATTTCTTCTCCATTCTGACTTTGTAAAGGACATTATTGGTGCTTGTGGCGGTACAGAAGCTGCTGCGCGGTGTATGCGGCTGTTGAGAGACAGATCACACTTCTCACGTGGAGCTGATACTGACTGAATACTGACTAAAGCCCGGGCTTGGTTAAAGGGAGCCGCAGATGTGAGTCTGGCCGGCGTTTTTGCTTTGCCTACTCGACCCTGAGATCCCCCGTAGCCTAAAAGCGCAGCACGCAGGACTGAGTGTGAGACTACTTTGAGCGATGCCGCAGGTGGGAGTGTTGGTCTTTCTCGTCCTCCTCCTGTGGATGTGTGTGTTGGGCCAGGAGCCTGCCTCCAAGGTGGTGGCGGATCGCTATGCCGTCTACTGGAACCGCACGAACCCGAGGTGAGTGTCCAAGAGCACGGAGAGCCATGTTCTTAGCTCGGTTTCTCATCCAGTGTCACTTTTAGTCTCCGGTTGTTGGTGTTTGACGTGTTACATGACGGGCATAACGGGGTTATAGCGCATATATGCTGCGTATTTACGCCTGAATGTGTGCGTAATCAGTCCACTCCAGTTGCCATGAGCGTCAATGGCGTGTAGGTCGTAAGCAACACTGCTTCACACACAGCCGGCAACACTCGCATGTGCTGAAGAAAATATGAAACCTCATTGGGAATTAGACTGAGCAGACTGGCCTTATGGCGATGTCTCTCTGTATTCTTTAAATAAACCTATTAGTTAGTGTAACTGCCTTAATAACCTGTGTATTGTAATGGGGGAAGGATTTGTAACACATACATCATTAAATAAGCGTTTTAAACATTTTACAGTAGGGCATCAGTGGTAGTTCATCAATTATATGAGCTCTTAGTAAGTAGTTTTATTACCTATCATAGCTGTTGGTCCTGGTTACTGATGACCATCACAGGCAGTGGGTCAGTATTTGTGTTTCTTGTGACTTTGCACCCTCTTCAGTTGTAGGATACAGTGTGCATGTGTGTGTGTTCACCTCAAAAAGAAGAACAGAAGGCCATGCACTCTCTTAAAATGAGAGATTATGTAGAATCGCTGAAATTACTGCACAGAAAAATAATGTGCCACACTGGGGAGTGAGCTTCACAGAAAATTTCAGCACTACTGATCTTGCCTAGAATCTGCCCAGGTCCATAAATGTGCTATAGAGGGATTGTAACTCTTACGCATCTTATACAGTGACCCCTCAGCACCGAGCACCTCCAACATCAGGAGTTTGACGCTAAGAACCTTTAAAAAATGGCAGGAGTAGTGTCCTGCGCTCTCTGAAGGAGTCCAGATCTTGCCTCTGAAAGTGAAGTGTTCCCCATTCCCCGCTCTTCCTCCTCAGTTGCCATGGGGCTGTCTCACTGTGCCCTGCGCCCCAACCCCATGCAGAGCCAGCACAATGGCCTAGGCTCGGAGTGGCCTTCAGCAGGGCCTGCTGCCCAGCCGGGGGTGTGCTCATGAGAGGGAAGCGCATGCCGAGCTCACACATTCAGCGCTAACAGCAGCACTGGGCCTGCGTTAACCATCAACCAGGGTGCACTGAGCTCCAGTTAGGGTGCAGCCCTAGGGCATGCACTGCCTGTAAGGCTAGGCAGGGCCTGTATGGGGGTACTGTATGTGTGTATGTGTGTGTGTCAGAGGCACCCTGCCTGGGTTTTGTCCGGGCCGAATGAGGCCCCTCTGGTAAATAAATGAGTTACTCTAAATGAGTGTCTCTCATTCGCATTCATGCTCTTACCCAGTGGCCTAATCCAAATCGGGCCGTGCTGTATAATGTAGCAGCACTGTCTGTCATGACCTTGAGGCCCCGATTTTGGCTATATGTCAGTCGTATCCCTCAAAACAAGTCACTTACTTTGCGGTTTTCATTACCAGAGGGAATGACTGTCTCTCTACAACGCCAGGCCTTTAAACTCGTCACAATAACTTTGACCTTATCTCAATAACTTTGAGCTTAAAGTTGAAGTTGTCTTGGTTAAAATATGAAAGATGTGCTTTCTAAACATCTGAAAGATTTGCATTTCATCAGATATTTAGCTTCTCAGGACTCCATCCACTTCTTTTGCTCTACAACAGTTGCATCCTCTCCTTTTAATGTAGCCCACTAATTGAAAATTACAGGCATTAGAAAGAGTGTTACAACAGATCAAATCCAGGTTCTAGCTAGGCATGCTGTGAAATACTAGTGCACCAGTTGGTGGCAGAATGTAATGGCATACACTGGAATGAATTTAAATGCGGCTTTAAATTGTTTAATGATACTCTGAGGACTGGAATGACTGGAGACACATTACCATTGATTTGACTGGCAATCGAATTCAGTTCTTATTATTATTATGTGCTCATGCTCAAAAGTGATCAGATCTTCCCGCTTGAAGTCTAAACACATGGAACCTGATCTACATTTGTGCAAGCTTGTCTAAACACGCCAATCCAATCAGGAACAAAAATGTGAGCAAATGTGAGTTTTGCTTCCTTAACCATGCCTACTTATGCAGTAAATTTAGTTCCAAATATGCATGTCATAAACACAGGAGTCATGTTTTCTAGAAAAAAAGCTCAGCTCTGTGGAAACAGCCACTGCTCTCTCTTTAGTCTAGTGTATAGAAATTCTTCAGGGGATTTGGAAGGAAACTGCTCCTTTAGTTTTAGAGTTTTAGAGAAGCTCAGCCATTCACATGCAAGTCCTCCTTCATCTCTACATATGGTCTCTCAGGCTTCACTGGGTTTTGGGGCTTTTGGAAAATACGGTCAGGGCCCCTTGCAATTACAAATCAGGTCAATTCAAGCTGGCACCTTTCCCTTAAATGCCTTCTGGTTCTTTTTGGGATGGGCAATTTCGTAGGAGAGAATTAGTTCTTTTAAGTGAAACTGTGGACTGAGAAGAAAAGCTAATTCGTCCTTCTATCTGCTTGTCTTTTCCTCCTCAGTTTGTGAAAAGAGTGCATGCTTGGATACCTCCAGATTAAATAATGCATTGGTAATATGTTTGTTAGTTGTCAGGCAATTTGTTGAAATGTTTTCACAAGGAAATCGGCTTGTGTTGAAAATGAGCCCTGTTTATTTGTTGCTGATTGGATGGATCAGTGGAGAATCAGGATTGAATTCCAGTCTTAATCTTCTGACTGTTTGTGTATGTGGTGCCATGGAAGCTGATACCTCTTCCCATCAAAGAGGTCCATGGAACAGGTCTAAGTACTCAACAGCTGGGGAAGGAGATCTCTGGAGGGCGAAACCTTTCCATGGTGCTGTTTTAATCTCACATAATGCCTTTCAAAGCTTTGGCTAACAGATGGGAAACACTTTTTCCTTTCAGATTGTGCAAACTTGCTTAATTCTTGGTCTGTGAGAGTGCCACAGCCTCTTTTTTTTTGTAAATGCCAGTGGCGCTCCCTTTCCGTAAGGGTCGAATTGACGAATTCAGCACTTTTCTTGCCTTTATCTGTCCTCTACAGAAATGTGAAATGGTGATGGATTTCTTGTAAAGCCCCCTTTTTTCCACCTCGTAACCCCCCGGCTCTGATGCACATCCTTAGTTAAGCGCTACGCAAAATGACCTCGAATGTTTTTCTTTATGTACTGGCTCAGTTTTAATCTCCACTTAAAAAACAAAGCCCCTTCTTTTTTTGCGGTTTGTGGTCAGTCGATGTTGTGATAGCTGCTCGGTGGTATTGTGTGGCGCCCGGTTAGCATTGTTTGCTGTGTTTACCCTGATTTTCCCTCTTCAGCCGCTCCTGGCTCCCTGCTGCTTGGTTCCGCTTCAGTTCTTCAATTAAAATAAAAAAATAAAAAAACCTTGCATACGAATATTGACTGGGTTTTAGGCCTTCGGCTCTCTCCCAGCCAGGATCCATCTTATGTGAAAGGGTGCCATTGTTCATGTCTTAGTGGACCCTTGCCAAGGTCTAAAGTATGCAAGCTTTTACACACAGGAAGGGCAGACAGGTCTTGTATGTAAGAATATGGAGGGCCATACAACAGGGGCAAGACACAGTCTAGAAGTGGCACAGCTCCTAAAGACAAAAGGCAAAAGAGGAACTGGGGGACCTTCAGGGGTCGAAGTCCACTATCCCACAGAAGAACCACTATCCTGAAGAACCCTCAAGAACTGGACCAGCAGTGCTGGAACTGTCTCAAGAGTCATGCAGTGTCAGAAGAATGATCTCTGCCAAGTGAAAGTCCTCCTGAGAGGGAACTAACACATCCTGCTGTTAGGTGACCCTTACACGCCGAGAGGTGGCTGGCCTCTTACTTCCGCTGAGTTTAGATAATGTGCTATTACTCTAATAGACAGGGGTGTGACGATACACATATTTTCAGGTTTGATTTGATTTTCTCTCAATTAAGTCAATATTCAGTATAAATCTTTGAGATGTTATGTGTTACGAGATCCTAATTATGTAGAGCTCTGATTTCTACCACACAGACTTGTTTGTCTCAGAAAAAATAATTATTTTATTTCTAAATAAAAAACTGCAAAGTAGCCTGCCATGTTTATATCTGTGATCATAAAAACAAGGGCAAATGAGCTGTAAACAATTCAATAACAAATATAATGCACTCAGATGCTTGGTTATGGTCATTGATAGCAATATTTTGAAAGAGAGCGAATTCTAGACCCTCAGAAGTGACTGAGGGACAAACTGGTGAACTTTTATTTAGACACATTTTCAATGCTCCATTGAATTTGTTTAAAATAGGCATGTCATACAGATGGAGGTGGGCAATGTGAAATTGTTGTATTGTGATTATGGCTGGGTAATATATCAGAAATATTGATATATTCAAAACAAGATATACAAGATATTAAAAAAGACGATATCCGTAATATCGTCTCTGCTACACATGTAATTATATGTGATTTAATTCCACAAAAGAACGTACATGGGTTGTTGGTGTGGAAGTGGTTTGGTTTCCGGAGGAATGAGACTCAACAGAGTACAGTCTGTGTAAATTGTGTAAATTATACTGAAGAAACATTCAGGAGCACTCTGACACATTTATAATGCCATCTCAAACAACATAATCCAGTGCAGTGTGCTGAGTGAAATACCACAAGGAGTGGTAAAAAATTACTTAGATGCACAGTTAGATATTTCTATACTATTCTATTCTATTTCAGTTAGATATATCTGCATTTCTCCTAAGCGATTTTTAGTCATATCGCCCAGCCCTCATAATATATTTGGTTACTGTGATACACAGTCATCATCAGTGCTTAAAGAACACTGACTGACTAACTACAGTTTTTATTACAAAGAGTGTAATTAGTCCAGAGTGCAACCAATTTGTAAATAAAACAAAAATTAACTAAGTATGAAAGTATTTAAAAAGAACTTTTAAAATCTGCCTCTACTGGTACAGTTTGCCTGTGTCAAAATATTGTGACAAATATTGTGTATCATTGAAATGTCTAAATATTGTGATATTGTGATGCTTTACCATGTCGCCCACCTCTAAGCAAAGATGCACAGTGATCATATAAGTTTGGCAGATAATTGATGAAAAGATTAATTGGCGTTGTCCAGTGTTAGATAATTTAATTCCAAGTCATTTTGTAGCATTTCTATTGGTCTAGATTCAAATAATGTCAGAAGGTGAACAGTGAGATTGATTCTTTTTTTAGCAATTGGCCCATGTTTCATCATTAGATTTGTAGTATTTAGGTTTTATTAGTCTCCTCAGACTTTTTAGAATGTGTAACTTTTCCCCTGAATGATCAAACCTTTTTTAGTGAATGAATATTGTTTGGGTTGCCTTAGTGATCCCTCATTCTCATGGTGGCTCTTAGCTGCTAACAGGCACTTTTCATCCGTCAGTGTTTACTCCTGGTAAACTGCTCATACTTTTAAAATGCGAGTGTTGAAATGGCTTCGCTTGGGCCTTTGAAGGTCCGGGTGAAGGTATTAACAGAGAGACTCTAAAGGACTTAAGAGGTCATCGGCCTATTGTGTGGAGACACAAAACACTTCCTCTGAACCCCTTCACCCTTCCCTCTCTCCTCCAGTGAGCCACAACCTCACCGGCCATTCATATTCATCAACCTCAGGCCCTAAAGACCCCGATAAAGCTCTTGAAAGGACCCTAAAGTTTGCTAAGCCTGCTTGATAAGCAATGGAGGAAAATGTTGCATGTGGTAACGACTGCTTCGCACATTGTATTCCAGCGGAAGAGCCGAGCGGTGCCCGAGCGATAGCCCTTTGTGCTCTTCATTACGCCACATTTGATCGCAATGGAAAATAATGAAGGAAACATTTGTCCAACAGACTAAGCTAATAAAGATGGACTGAATTGGAAAGAATTAATGAGAAAAGGGGACACGGAGGCACTGACACTGTGGCTTGTCCATTCATTCTGGAAAAAAACTGTCATGAGGGTGGATGATATGGTAGAAAGGTTACATCACAATATTTAAAGACTTTAATAGTTCTCAGACAAGATGCATCCGTAGAGGTAGTTTTTAAACCTGTTGGACAAATACTTGCCTACACTTATCCTACAAGGATTTTCATTCTAAATTTGCCCAGCCCATTTAAACAGGACTAATTACATTCCTTGTAATGAAATAAACAGCTCATCAGTATTCTTTAAGCACTGAGCACTTTCATGATATGCTCAGCAAAGCATATTGTGTATCACGGTACTAAAATCTGTCACAATATGCTAAAATATTGTCTGTCATCCACCTCTATAGGAAACCAGTGCATTCTGAAGAGTTTTGAAAGAGTCCTAAATAAGTACTGAAAATAATAGATTCATCCATATTCGGACGAAAAAGAGTGGGCCATTGTCAAGAGTGGTTTTCAAAGATGCCACACACCATGTAGTGTAATGATCACTGTTTGGCATACAAGTAAATATTTGACTCGTTTTTAGAAAAACACCACAGGCTCCCTTACAAATGAGCCTTTATGTCCTTTGTGCTAGCACCGATCTGAATCTGTCCATCAATCAGTGCACTAACAGCCCTGTCGTGTCAACATAAGGACAGTCCGTAGGGCTTCAACAGAGTCTGCAAGATACTGATTGGAGCATCATGGTGACATCATGTTCTGAACTTTATTTTGGTAACAGACTTTTATTATAAACAAAGTGCCTCCGAGGGAACTTTGGTGTAGTTTTATTGGCCTGTTAATTAAAACATAATGAAAAACAGAGCCGCTTCATGTAATTGCCCTTTTATTTGTGTCAAGTTACCTAACAGTTTGAGCGACGGAAAAGTACCGAGACGAGGTTTCTTCAGGACGACACATTGTTTTCTTAACTCTGAACACCCCGAATACCGCTGAACTTCTTTCCTGGTGTAATTTCACTTCTTTGTGTTGTAGAAAACAGATTTTTGTTTCCCACAGCTGAAAGAAAAACCAACTGAAGGCCACTGCTAACAGCTCAGCCCTTGCAAACCTGTACGTCAGAAACATCTCCTTATTGTCTTCGTGTAACTTTGAGGAACCTTTTCTGTGAGTTATTAGACATAATACAGAGCGTGTTCTCGTATTGGACGCGAGTACGCTAAGAGCTTTGGGCTCGATGAAATATTAAAAGCTGTTTGCGATCTCAGAGTCAAGTCTAGCCAACAAACCTTCACACGCAATATGTGGAAAATGAGGTCAGGACGGCCATGACTGGAATGTCGAGGTCGACATTTTGTCTTAGAGCTGTGTTGCGTTTGGCTCCACTTCCTTCTTGTCTTTTTGTCCTTTTCCATTTTGCCCTCTGTCGAGTTCCGCGCTTGTTTTTACCTTTTTATGATCACGCTTGACGCATTTGGCGCGAGTGTCAGTGTTGGTCAGACTGGAAGAGACTTAGCGTATTTGTCGCTCTCCAAGAGTTGTGTCTTCTCAGGTTGAGACAGGGTGCAGTGCGCCAGCCGCCATTTCCAAACTTGCCTCCATTTTGTTTCTCGAGCGGAACGGCTTCGGCAGATTTGGGATGGCTCCTCGGGCATGTGCTTTTTTAGGCACATCAAGGGGCTGTATATTTTTTTTCCTTGGCTCTTAATCTGTGCCGAATTTAATGCTGTGCAGTGGGTCAACACAAATTATTAGCCAAACTTTGAAACTTAGCTCGTTTAGCGCTGAGTGGATCGATCTGCAAGTTTAGCATTGATTTATTTCAAAGCCAATTAACATTCCAGCTTCTATTAACTAATCACATGCAAAGGATTTGAGTCAGAGCGACCTGCGTGACTTTAAACACTAGGTGTAAAACGCTGAGCGTCCCAGAGTATTGGCAGGGACTGCCGAAGTTGGGCTATGATGCCTGAGTGGCTGTGTGGATGGCGTGCGGGCAAGCGTGCCATGGCAGTGCCAGCGTGCCGCTCTGTGTCTCTGCACTGGTGTCCTGGCACTAGTATCACTGGTAGAGGGGAGACGCAGGCGCACGCTGGAATCACGAAAGCTTGTACTGAGTCCTTTATGCCTGCGCGGTGGCCAGGCCTCAGTTATTCTTGTGCATAATTGATGGAAAAGTTAGAATAGCAGAAGTAATGCGATGAGAGGGTGCAGCGAAGCGGCAAGGCGGACAAGCGCAGTGCTGGCAGCCAAGAGAGGGATCGCGTGCGTGGGACAGCAAACATTGGTGGGGAGGAGAGGGCATCTGGAGTAACAGGTCCTGACACAGAGCTGGGACAAAGTCTCGGTGTCCAGTCAATCAGAACCCTCCGTCTCTAAAGAGTGACCTTACGTTCAGCATTTTGGAGATACAGGAAGTCACGCTCCGTAGAGTGAGTGAAAATACAGCTATTTATCACTTTAACTAGGGATAAAAAACATGTTTACTGTGTTGAATTCTAGACTTATTGGTAATGTTTTGTAGTTTTTAAGAAGACAATTTTTTTTTTTATTCCACTTTTAATTAAAAAATAGTATTTACAAGGCGATCAGTAGTGATTGGGAAGCAGTGGGCCAATCCCCTTAGCAATATTGTCCTTTACTTGATTTACAGATGTATATCACACCTTTTACAGCTACTACAAAGAGGTGCTAATAGCCGAACAACTCGGCTTTGTCTCACTAACAATGAGCCGTGACGGCCGCTAGCCTGGATCATCCTGTTTCAAAGCAGCCTCACAAACCTTCCCAAAACTCTGGTTCGGCAGGATATCTCAGGGATATCTCATGGATACTGTTTCTGCCCAGAAACCGAAACTAAATCCTCCCACATTATGACTAAGAAACTGTCGAATCTGACAGGCTTGCAAGAATGATGATTCATGACGTAAAGCTCCTTTCGTAAACTTACAGAAAACATTAATGGTACATGTATCATTTCTGTATATGTGTAATGTCTTCTTTAAATTTTAATAAATATATACTTTCTATAAAGCAAGCTAGAATTACATCACTTGAATTAGATTAAGTTGATGAATTTAGTGTTTATGTAAACACTTATTAAAATTATTACCTGGATTATTATTTTACAACGATATCTGGTTTGAGTCTATTACCACTAATTAAAAGTGTTTTTTTAGCCTGTGGATACTAGCTCTATCTAAAAAACCATATGTCCGTAGCACAGAATCTCAGAATATTTACATATGGAATCAGGCAGATTTTAAAATTTTTATGCAAAGTTTACATTCCTGTTGACAATAGAGAGAAAGCTGTCTGTAAGAATGGCCTCTGTTAAAACAACAATTTTATTTGCTATATATATTATGGGCTAATATTTCAAAATATAGTTTAATAGTACTGAATCAGCGTAATAAAGTATAAAATGCATGATGTTACTATGTATATTGAATATAAATGGTAAAGGTACGCTTAATTTACACTTTACACTCTATAGTAAAATCAATTTATATACTCTTAATGTAAGTAACATGATGTTACTATTTACACTATTTACACTGATGTTACATTCAGTTTATATAGCAGTTTTTTACTGAGTAAGGCAAAGAAAAGCAGTCAGAAAAGAATATCTCTGTAATGTAAAGCAAACCATCTGTCCTGTCCATAAATATTGCAGAGAACCTATAAAGACTTCCGATGGAAACATAAGCACCAAATGTGCTCAGGAAACAAATAAAGCAACTTTATGACCGCACCTAAAGCCCCTGGCCCTTTCCAGTCTGCTGAAGAGACCTGACTCCACATCCCTCTATGTCCTCATATACACAGCTTATGTCTTTACTAAAATTGGGTGGGTTTTACACACCTATTTTTAACATTAAGTAATAAGTACTTTTTGTGATTGTTTAAAAGCCTGTTCAGGAGGAATTAAAATGTAGACAGTCTAGAAATGGTTTACTGAAGTCAACAAAATATTATACACATGTTTTAAAGTTGTATTGAGTAGGTTTGTTTAGGGAAAGAAAGCCTTTTAACTACATTTAAGTACATTTAAGTCATACATATTCAAAATGTAAATATTTTTTATGTATTACGGTTAAAAATATTTGAAAAAGTTTATATAAATATAAAATATAAAATGATTTTACAGTAAAAATGAAAAAAAAAACACTTTTAACCAAAATATATTTTGCCAATAAACAACATTTGTTTTGTAATTTTCATATTTGTCATGTTTACTATGCATTTTTATTAATTTTGTGATGGCTTATCACTGGTCTCTTTTCGTTTTTCCATGTTCTAAAAATAACCTTTATTTCTTTATATATATACATTACAATTGTTTTATTTTATCAGTGTTTTTAAAACTTATTTTTTTTTGTGAATCTGAATTTCTTGATTTTGCATATAAATATGTGGTAATATGGTAATAAGGTAATATGAGGTTTAGTATATTGTGGTACTGATTGTATGATCTTGTTATTTTTGTTATTTTTCTTTTAAATGATAAAATTCTTTTAAATGATAAAATCACATTTTTAATTACTTAATACTTAATGCTTAATGCTTTACTGAGGTTTCCTTTAGGAGTTCTTATTTTCTTCACTTATGTGTGAGTGTAGTAGTGGACATGCACAGATACTAAAGAGTTAAATGCAACCCTTTCGTGACTGCCTTTCACTCACTCACTTGTCTCTTATGGTCCTCTGAGCATCACAAATGATCGGAGGCTAAAAGAGACCCTGCTGTAAGGGGGAAAAGTGGTCTTAGTATGCGTGACCATAGCTTTAGTCACATGGAAGTGAGAACTGACTTGCTGAGGTGCAGACACGCAATGCACATGGGACTTTTAAATGGCTTAGCCAACACTACTCACACATTTCCTGCTGAGCTTTGCTTCAAACAGGAATTCCTCATTGTTTTCCCCCCTATTGTCTGTGGGTTTTCTTCTCCATTAATTGGATTGAAGGAAAATTCATTCAAATGTAGATGTTCTTGGGTATTATCAATAGTCCAGTATTGGGTTGTAAGGTAATACTGCATCTTGAGAAGTTGGTCTTGAGAAGTCACTTACCTCCAGTGCTGTGTTATTTCATTTCATTTCATCCTTTCATTCTTTAATGAAGTAGTGTCTGGAATATGACAGCTTTGGTGCTACAATATAATGGCTGTAGACTTCGTTAAACTAGGTCACGAAATGGAAAAATCGGTGGGGGAGTGGTCAGAAAGGACTACCAATAGAATGGCTGATACACACTCTGCAGATGTAGGGTAACCAATAAGATTTTGAGGGGCTGAATAATTTCAGGCAGATCGGGGTGGCGGGCTGTGGTAACCTGAAGAGGCTAGATGCAGTGCATGTTAATCTTTATCACTGTCAGCATTTACTGGTTTACACTGGCTTAGCTGGAGTGGTCTGCATTAAATTCATATCAAGATAGAAGGGGAATGGACTGCTGCTGTTGAATTTGCATTTAATTGTTGAGCTGGACTTGGAGTACAGCTAGACCAGTGTCATTATGGATTGTTAGAACTTAGGTCTCAAGCAAACACAGATTTGTTTTTCTATAGTGTCACATTGTGGACTGATGCATATATTTCAAATGTATCATTGCTTTCACACTGCAAAAACCTTATATCTGAAAAATGAAGAAGGAAATAACTTTCAAAGTACGTCAGTCATTTTGGAGCATTTCTATTAGTACCTTCATCATAAAATGTCTGTAAATGTTCTGTAAAAAAAAGAACAACTTCCAGATTCTAATCATGTAAATGCAAGGTTTTTGCACGATAGCTATATAGATATATACATTGCATATATATATATATATATATATATATATATATATATATATATATATATATATATATATATACATTTCATTCATGCAGTCACAATTTTATTTATTTGAAAAAGCAAGCTGCGCTTCAGATGGTGTAAACATGATTAATAGAAATGGTCCAAATTTAATTTGATCACATTTGAATATTATTACACTATGATTTTTAATGTTAAATGCTAAAATCATTAATTTGTTTATTTATTTATTTTGCATATTTGGGAGATGCAAGTTTTTCTATGTATATATATTTTTATTATTTTAATGTTATTATATCTTATTATGTGTAATGACTTTCTAAGACTCTAAACCCAACCCTATCTGAACCTCAGTAACTAAAAGACATTTGTAAAACGTACTACTTTATTTGTTTCTGACAGGTCGATTCTGATTATTCAGTTTTTTTCAGGTTTTCCTACAAAACATATGAAAGCAAACACATACACACCCCCTCCTGAAGACTTCTCGCTCTCTCTGAGAGATCCGGTGTGAATGTGAGAACGTTACAGGAGGCGGGGGCCTCCCTCAGATTCATGGCCCTCCCCCAGCTCTCTCTCACTCTTTCTCTCTCTCTAGCTTGTCGCCAAGCGTCTGCCATGGCCGCTGCGCTGACTGCGTTTTAAGGGCTGATATCAGATACATGAGGGATGAAATAGCTTAGACTGTGCTGCAGCCCCGGCTCAGCTGAGCTCTAACCCCCTTTCATTGTCCGCCGTCTCTCTGATGTCATTTCCCTTGCCTCTGGCAACCCTGATGAACTGATAATAATCTATTGCCGCCGACTTTCGTGTCCTCGTAATCCCGGCACGCATTCCGCACTTGTTGTTTCCCTGAGAGCTGGGGTACACGTCTGATATTGATGTTATATTATATGAGCCTCCCACAGCTTTGGCTTCCCAATGGGGTTCCAAATCACTTCCTGCCCGTGTCTCACCTTATCTTCTATCTCATTACGATGTGTTTTCTCTGATTTGTGTCTCATTGTGTTCGGTGTGTACGCCAGTGCTACCTGTCTGAAAGCGATATTGCCACTGCATTGCCACATGGTGCACGTGCTGAGCGCCTTCAGTGGGACCAGATGCTCTTCAGATGATTGGGGAAGCACTGCATGATTTTAATTTGAATCTCCACTCTCACACACACAGGCCTGCTAATTTCATTTGCTGTGGAAATGTGTGAGCAGACAAGGTGGAGACGCTACTGAAGTTAGCCCGCATTCACCAGTTCCACTTGCTGCCATTGTTACCCTTATCAGGGTCCGGCAAGTCCTGCCCTGTTTGTGCACTTTTAACCCTTAGAAATTGAGTCGCTGCTTTGACTCTTGCTGTACTGTTCAGGTAAAATTAATATTATTTGGTCATATAGTGATTTATATATTTACTTTGGTTTACATTGTGTAGAGTTGTCTCAATACTAGACTTTTTTGATACTGATAAAAGCCAGATGTAGTGTGACAGTGCTAGATACTAAACGATACTGGGGTAAAAATGTAAAAACACATGCCACCACATGTTTATTGGTCTGACAATGCAAAATACAATGATTCTTCAAGGGTTCTTTTGATTGTGTATAGAACAATACCATCTCAAAACAATATTTGGAGGCTTAAATGGTTCTGAGTAAAGGATTTTTCTGTTTTTTGGTACAAATAACTAGTAAATGAATCTATATAGTGCTAAACTATTCTATGGTAAGAGTTAAATAATATCTTTTTAGTACTATATTGTTGCTGTCACACAAAAAAAATCTTCATTTTTGACCTAATGAATTCAATCTGGCAGTTATTATTTATATTGTATCAAAATTCAAGATGAATGGACCAATAGAAATAAAATGTTTTTTTACATTGAGTTCCATTGAAAGTTAAGACGGTTTTATACTTCTCCTAGGAAGTTATTTCTGCTATTTTGGAGATCAGGGTTTTAGCGTTACAGCGACGATTTGTAACCTTTTGGTTAGATTGTAAGGTTCTCTTTGGTTTTAATTTAAGAAGAAGACAAATCTAAGAAAAGTAACCAATAAAATAAAATAAAAACATCTGTTTAAAGCATTATTATAGCATAGGGTACTAGAGATCTAGAAGCATGGGTTCATTAAGTTTATTAATGCCAAAAAACATTTGAAAACATTTGTACGGCAGAAATACTGTCACAAGACCTTACGCTCTGTGTCGTGCTATGACATTTATTGCACATTACGGGTTATGAATCGGTATCTACATGCAAAGAAAGGCAAACTGGCAAAAGTTATAACAGTGGGGAAAAAGCCAGGAACCACTGGTGGTTCAGAGTAGTTTAAGGGGTTGTTTAATAATAGTTTGACACACAGATATGTTTTAAAACCCCCTGTAAGAAACTCTTCACTACATCCAGTTCATCAAGTACACATTATCCTCAAATACCATGGCCCTGGGATATGTTTGGAAATGTATAACTACTTCTTTCTGTTAATTTCAAAGTCAATCAAAAATGACAAAATTATTTTATTTTCTTTACACAAAGAAAAACTTTACATGTGACAGTAATTTACCATGTATTAAAATCCTGAAATACAAAAATGTGACATCTACTGAAAGTTTACAGTCTACACTTTCTCCTCTTCATTTTGACGAACTCCATGCTTTCTTCATAATGTTTGTTCTTCTTAAGTATGAATCAGCTTGCACATTTTATTTTACATGACGTCTCGGACCTGAGCGTGAGCTTCTCCAAAAAAACTTTATTCGGCTAAGCCTGAAACGGAATACTTTGAGCAAATCTACAATGCCTAATCTGATCACGCAACATTGAAAGGAGAACGGAATATTTACTTTGGTGCCCTCACGCTCAAGAGTGTGTTTTTCACAGCCTTTCGTTACGCTCCGGAATGGAAATGACGCCTGTGGAAGCCGACGTGCAATCTGGAGTCCAGCAGTTCATTATTCCTGGCTTTTCTCACCCTGAGACGAGGGGAAAAATGGCTCCGGTCTTTGTGAGGCAGAAGAAGGAGCTGGAGGCTGACCTTGTGGCAGCGGTGTGATGTTAGATCCAGAGGTTTATGGGCCTGGGTCAGGCTTTCATGACTATGTGTCCTGTACTGAGAAGCAATGCTCTGAACCCTGTGGGGGGGACGTGGCCCATGCTAATCAGTGCTCAGCTGTCTGATATGTTTATGATGCATTTAGAATGTTTTATGCCTGCTGGTCAGTGTGTGTGTATCCGTGTGTGTGTGTGAATCAGCTTGCTTGGCTAAAAGTAACAATTTAGGCTGATTCATGGAGCTTTTCGTTTCGGGGTTAGAGTTGCGGTAAATATGAAGGTCACCTTGAACTTGCAAAATGTGGAAGGCTGTGTTTTTTCTGTAGCTTTCATCTGTATATTTGGTCTTCCCTTGAGAAGGTCTGTAAAGTTCTGGAAAGGTGCAGATTCTGACCTTTCAGTCAAAACCACATATCTGTTATATTATTTCTTAATAAGTGAAACTTTGATTAACATTGCAAACAAAAAACTAAATAAATGGAAAAAGGCTCAGAATGGGATGTGGACATGTGGATATACAGTGGAGCTTGAAAGTAAATGGAATTAATGGCTTGGCTACATTATTAAATATTGTGTATTGTAATCAAAGTGTATATATATATATATATATATATATATATATATATATATGTGTGTACATACGGTTCATGTTTTTGGACATTGCGTAATCCCTGCTTTAAGCAAGCTTTAGATTTGACTAGACAAAGAACAACTTATGCACTGTTCACTGGTGTCTTTTAGTAAGAGGTCAAGTTGGGTGTATTTTTAGAGACTAAATAAGTTTGTTTGTGTTTGGCAAGTCTGGCCATTATTCAGCTCTGTTGGCTGCTGGCTCTATTCGTCTAACCCCGGCACAGCTGAGAGATTTGCAGTGTCAGGGAGAAGTCAGTTCAGTCCTCAGCAGTCAATAGGCTCTGCTCTTGTGGCCAGATGACTGAACAGATATCCCAGGACTTGGAGTACTTTCCAGATGGAAAACGAAGTTAGAGATTCTTTGTGTCTTCAGCTTACAAAGGAATTATGGTTCTGCCTTGGTTCTCATCACTTATTTTCTCACAGTATGAACTGCCACCTTGCGCTGTGTTGAAGATGGGCTGATGGAAGCGACCTGACCAGTCTTTGCTAATGACCTGTGCGCAATGATTATTAGGGGAGCTGGGCACATCCAGTTAGTCAAACGCAGCACCTTCGACTTTCCTTTATTCCAGGACCTGCCGCATGTAATCATCGCAAAACAACACCAGGAAACAAACGAGTGAAAATATAATATCGGACACAGCTCCGACAGCTGCTGATGAAGGCCACGCTCAACAAACAGCCTCGCAGAATTCTCCAATTAGAGAGCACAAAAACAGATGACATAATTACCCTGAGGAGCCCACTGTCTTTTAGGTGCTAATTGAATCAGCATATTTGCCAAAAGGTGCGTCCATGTAGGCAGGAGCGATGGGCTGAGAGAAAGAGAGAGAGCGAGAACAGTCTGCTCAGACCCATGACTGTGTTAAACCCACAGGCATTTTTACAGGGCATGCTGATGGTGTTTTGAGAGAGAATATGCTAACCGTGTGATATGTGATATATCTGATAGTGAATCATGTGTCATACTCTCTTGAGGCTCATCAAATCAGCAAGCTATGTGTGTATCCCTCTTAAAGGGGTTGTGTGGAAACAGCACTTAGCCAAATGAGCCTTGATGAAAGACTGCATGGCTCTTTCTTAGGGCAATTATCCCTGATAACTATTGAGAGTGCATTGAAATGGCTGTTTAGGTTCTTCCATCTAGGTTCTGCCCTTTGATTGGCTTTGAAGGCAAAGGTTAGAAGGTTTCTTAATGTGCTATTGGTTCTGTTTTTGTCCAGGTACTCTATCTTTGAGTAGATAGCCTATGTAAGTAGATGAGAGAAAGAAAGGAGTGAACGAAATCATAGTAAATGAGGGCAGACAACAAGCACTTTTGTCCATGCAGTCCAGAATACAAGCATCTAATAATGTGTGACACCTAGCTCTGGCCCAGGGAAAAGCTTTCTGAGCTTAGCGGGAATGGAAAAGCTATGCTCAGTCTCATAACGCTGTTCTTTATCTCGCTGTTTATGTCGGAAGATTCAATCCATCAATAAGCAAAGCCTCCATTTCAGAGAGTCATGGAGTTAATGGCAGTGTGTGAGAGACTGTGGTTTTGAGTGCTTTTGGCCCATTAGCTGCATAAATAAACGTCACGGCCAGGCATTTGTATTGTGTGAGTGAACAAATAAACACAAACTCTGGGAGTGATTGGAATCTGGGGCCGGAGTAAAAACTCCACCCTTTGTATGTGTGTGAGTGTTTCCCCCTTCAGTCAGCATAACATAAGCTGTTTCGCACAGATGGAGGAAACTACATACCAAGAGTGTGACTATCAGCACCATCACAGGGATTTTTCTTCGCTGCCTCTCACCTCCACATGCTTTTTTTCTCACCCCATCCAGCAAGGAGGTCACACTAGAGCCTAGTAAAAAAGATCAGCCCATATCCTAGACACTAAGACCCTTCTATATGACAATTGGCCATTGATATTGGCTGATTTTTAGGTAACTCAAATTGACTGATAACAGTAACTTTCAACAGAAAGATGTTTACATTAGATGGTAAAATGGGTGAAGATGGGTGAATCAAATTTTGTAAGTGCAAGTTTCACCTGGACACTTTAAGCTAAAAGCCATTAGCAAGTCATGGTTGGATTCTCACAGCATTGTGGCAATTGTAGTGGATTTATGAATATCGCTGTGATATCTGTAGTCTTGCTGCCGTGCGAGGAGAGAATGGCTTGTTCGGTTATCTTTCCTTTCTTTATCTCATACTGTTCTGTTTGCAGTGAAATGACTGAAAAACGCTGCAAACTGCCATTCTGGTCTTTTTACTTTTTTTTTTTAAATGTATGACATCATATTGAATTGGACGAGGATGGTGTGTTGGCATTGTTGGATAGGTGTAGGGTTAGTATGTGTGGAAACATGTCAAACATGCTACTGTTTACACACTACAGGCTGTACCAGCTACCTCAGGGGGGTTATAAGAGACTAGGTAAAACAAACCTAGTGCACAACTGAACAACTGTCTGTTCAGAATAAATGAAAAGGAAGTACCAGACTCCGAACCATGATGTCCAAATCACGGTCTGAACCGAACTTAGTAAGTAAATATTTCGAAATAAAGAGCTTAATAAATTTTTTGTATTTTTAAAAGGCTAACTATTTGATCTTTATCAGTTTCACTGATACTCAGGGTTTCAGGATCAGTGTCTAAAACTAAAAAATGACGTGACATAAAAAAATAACAAAAAAGTTTACCATAAAAATAACATTCCAACACAAAAATCCATTTTGCGTTTAAGAAAATTATTGTAAAATACAGAAAATAAGAGATACAAAAACTGCAGTCAGTTATTGTATTTTACCCCCCCCCTCCCCATCCTGTATAGTTAATGTAAGTATCAGGATTGTTCACATCGGCCTCTGTTAGATATGCTATATATATATGCTATATATTTTATAATGGCAGCTGTCTCTCACAGCAGCCGCTTCTCATATCTGACTTCAGTTCCATCCTCATATGTTCAGCTAGCTAGATTACCTGCTAATCCCATATTGCCCTGACTCACAAAGCGTGGATTTTTCACTTGAACACCTTGAGAAGTGTTTAAGCGTGCATCGGTGCATGAGCTTCTGAGTGTGAGCGCTCACGCATGCCCTTTGAGTGCCCGGCTAATTGTGTGTGTCTAAAAAGGCCTTTGTTGCAGTTTCCTGTACAGAAAAATCAGTGGGCAGGGTCAGGCGGCCCAAGCTCACCCTGCATGCCAGGACAAGCGGCACTTTTGTTGCTTGTCATGACCCCATTCAGCCCTCCATCACCGGAACAAAGTGGCCCCCACTGACCCCAGCACAGAGCCTGAAAGCCGCAGAGCTAGTAGTGCGAAAACATCCCAACATTAACAGACTCAACTCAGAACAGTCCTACTTTGGTTGTACTGTACTTTAAGTCCCTGTATTTAATTACATCATGAGTCAGGAACAGATTTAGGTAAATTATAATTTGTAGAAAATGCCATAAAATTAATATTGCCATCTTCCTTCTTATTACACATTTATTTCTGAAAGTAGCATAACCAAAACTAGACCTATTACTTTATAGCTAGAGATATACTTGCTGTTTGACCATGCATTCACGCAGACAACCAGCTGCATCATGAACGTAACTGTTCACATACTTGCCTATGTGCCAAGTGTGTTACTGGAGGCTTTTACCTGAAGCGCAGAACAGAGCTCACTGACCAGGTTTCCACAAAGACTTAATACAGATAATACTAATAATACTGATCTCTCGCCAGCTTTTCTGACAAGCATATTTGTAAATGTACAGAGGCAAGGGCACATCATACAGGTCGGGAAATTGCGCACACAGCCTTTATTGAAGATGTTCCGCCATTTTAAGTGCCTGCATCTAGCCCCTACCGTTTATGTGTATACTGCGGATGTGTATACTGCGGATGTGAATACGCGGGGCAGCCAACATGGTACATGAACACGTAGTTTACAGCAAGTATATCTCTAGAAATAGAAGCTACGCACAACTGTCATCGGTACAGTAGTAATAGTAACAGTAGGTAATAGTAGTAAGATGCCTAGTCTACTGTCCTAGATAAAGATGTGGTTCTAATAAATTATTTATTAGTCATTATGCTATTAATTGTGCATGTAAATGACCTCAAATGTCAGCTATGATAAAAAATAATTTAAATAACTTCCCAATCATGTTATTCTACTAATATTCTTGATCCATTGATCCATATTCTAATTATTAGTTTCATAGAGAAATACACCTCTAACTAAACAATGCTTCCAAAGGCCTCTAAGGCTAAATGCTGTTACGCACATTACTTATTAAATGTTATTTGCGTACTACATAGTACATTAAAAAAAGTTGTTGGTTAGCTAAACACTTATTTTTAAAATATATATATATATATGATTTTTAAAAACATATTCAAGTACAATGTGCAGGATTGTGACCATTTTTGTCTTCTGCATTTGTAAGTGCCATTAGTGCCATTACTGTTACTTTTAGATACACATTTGAAGTGAAGGGCTTGAAGTGAAGTGTTTGTTAAATGAAAAATTTTGAATATATATTGGTTTACAGTTTTAGTACCCGTATTGGAAAATATAAAGTGATGTACCATCTTTAACAAAACACCATCATGGTGAAAATAGAAGCTAAGTAGATATTTTCCCATGGTGTGCTCTGGCCATGACAGTGGTTAGCAGACAAGAGTCTGGAGGCTATGGGCTGATGAAACTATGCCGCTCAGAATGCCATCTTGGGCGTTCCGTCGCTTTCACTTGTGGCTGCAGAAATGTCTGCTGGATGTGCAAATAATCCCGATGATTAACTCGGCCTGTCGTTGGTGCCGTGATGTGGCGTGGCCTGAAAGCTGCTTTTATGAGCCTGTATATTGCTGAGTGAATCAGGCTGTAAAGCTGTCTGGACATAAAGTGCACAGCCCTGTGTGCTGTCTGCCTTTCATATACATGGACCTGCTCATGTCCACTGCTGCCATTACCCCGCTACTAGCTATATATTAAGTGAAAATGCATAAACGTTGGAATTTGTCCTGTTGGTCAACATCTGGCTCGTTTTAGCCATGCTGTTCAGCTCACGAGCATTCTGAGGTGCATAATGAAATATGATTGCACAGGAAGCGGATAGATCGGTGTTTAGCGAGAACAGCGTGCACAAAACTATTCATGGAACAGTTGTCATGGTACCAGTAAACATGGTTACTTATTTTTTGGGCTGCGGCTAGGTAGTGTTTGGGTGTTCGGGTGTTTGGACACACTGGTTTCCTTAATACGGTTGCCGTCAGTGCGCTGACGGCCACTGCTGACTTTAGACTCCAAACGTCCTCTCCAGCATATCTTGACTGCAAGCTGAAACGTCGCACTAAATGGCCGCCCTGGGTTCACTGCCAGACAAAAAAGAAACCTTCGATCCCTGTGAGATTTCCTGTGGGAATTACAAATACACTGAAGTACAAAAAAAAGGGAGTGAATCCCCCTCTGCCCCCGTGCTAAAAAAGGGGATGGTGTATACAATTATGGTTCAAATGAATGAGCATTGTGAAGTGACCGGTCCACCCCATTTACATTCGCACTGAATACACCGAAGCGCCTATTAAACCTTGTGGTGCCCAGAACATAAAAGGTTTCATTGTGGCACCAAAGAAATTCAAGTGACACCTAATCACAAAATAAAAGGCCTGAAAATCCCAGGATCTCACAGCAATCTCTCTGGGTTATCTTGAGGCAGCGTGACCTTTGTGACATTGATAGGATTTTACACACACATACAAAAGTGGCTAAGCAGACACAGGCTACACACACAAACATGCCGGAGTACACATTCACACGAATAAGCCCAAGTGCACACCATTTCTGAGTGTGAGTGTGTGTGTCCATCGTGGTGTGCACTTCTCTTTGAAGCTGTGGGGATCTTTGGGCAGACAGCTTCATGGTGTTGCTCTCTGCTGCTAGTTTCTGGAAAAGCACAGAGCTGGCCTTGGAGCTCCGCTGCTTGAACCAGAGAAAATAGACCTGAAACATATTATATGTTTTCATAACATTTTATACGAGTCGAAACTAGCAATGACATCTTTTTTTTCCCTCCACGTTTGATGGCCAGTGGCCACTTCATAAAAATTTGATGGTGCATTGAAAGCATCGCATGCGTGCTGTTAATGTCTCTCTACTGTGGCATTGGCTGGACGGCGGTCGAGTCAGCCCAAAAGCACCCAGACTTCTCCCAGCCTCTCCATTTCGCTGACAGTTGCCTCTCATGTGAGGCCAAACATGTGCTTTCTTTTAATATTGGTCCTGTGATAACCTACAGCGTCTTCTTCTCTGACGCCTTCATTTTTCCTCGAGCTGTAAATAAAATAAACATCTCTTTTTTTTTTGGCACATGGAGCCAGACGGATGAGGTGTTCCCGTCTCCTGTTTTAAATCATCGGCCCATGCAAAAGGCCTGCAACAAGGGTGCGCGTGGGCCGACTGCGTGGAGCAACGCAGTTTGCAAGCTGATCATTAGCAGTGGGCTCCAGACTTCATCTTCTCTGTGCTTCAGCTCATCCTCCACACCAACTGTGAGACCCAGATGCCCCTGTAGCGGGGCAGCTGGGCCTTTTCTGCTTCATTGTGACGCACCCAGACCTGCCGTTAGCTGGAGCTGATATTACAATGAAAGATTTTTCTATGATATAAGAATGTACATTTTGGATTCCTTAACCTGAGCACAGCACACAACACCATCCGTGTTCTGTATGGGCCAGAATAAGAACCCATCGTTGCTGCTGAGCAAAAAATCTCAATTTTTCAGTTTTTCCATTTTTCAATTTTTGACATATTTTGAATCTGACATCATAATAAATCAACAATTTGATTTTCATTGACTTCCATTTAAAGTTAAGCCATTCTCCTGTAAAGGTGTCATTTTCAAGATACAGGTTTCCAACAATGGTCATAGTTGGCTCAAGAGAAAGAACGCCAATGCCAAATGATTGCAAAAATACTTCAACATGATCAACATGATTGTCATTGGATTTTAGACCAAGACAGCCAATTGCAGGTAATACGTCTTGTTATGTCTTTGGAAAGTTACACATGTCCACTTGCCCTTACATCTATTTCTCTCTGCCTATCAGGGAATTGTAGAAATAGCACATGCTATGCTTTTTATCAGTCATCTGCTCCAGTCACTAAACCAGTGCAGCTTTCAGGAGTCTATGACCCATATGCTTCATGGTTTGGGTGGCTGGTGAAACGCTCCTTTGCGGCATCATGTGTAAATGAGTGGCTCAGGGCTCATCAGTGTTGGGATTTGCAGGTTTTTAGTGATGTCCTAACAGATAGCGCCGACTGACGCTGACCTTTCCTTTGCTGAAATCTGCCACGTCTCAAATGCCACTCATCTCTGCATGACAAGTACGAGTGCCATCCAGCACCACATAGTGTGAATGTCAACCGCATACAGAAACATTCAGGATCATTCTTTCAGCCCGCCCCCCACCTACCCACCCCCCCGTTCAAGCGAGGAGCCTTCGATGTCGATGAAAGAGAATAGGTACATGGCGACGGCCCTTACCACTTGTTCTCCTGCAGATCCCCTATGAAAAGGTGGATTGTTCTCCTGCCAACCTCTGACTGGGATAATTACTGTGTACAACACAATGTCGATCTCTGTATGAGCAGCCTGGGATTTTTTGTTGTTGTTTTATGTGTGGTTGTTTGCCGGCTCCTTTGTTAACAGTGTGAGAACTTAAACCGCCCAGTGGTATCAGACGCATTATCAGCATTCCTGTCTGTTTGTCGTCTCGTGATCTCATTTGCGCACCGTATCAGCTCTGAAATGCCCGCAGAGCTTTCGTCTGCAGCCTAATGGCACCAGTATAGGATGGCTGAGGCCTGTGCCAGCGCTGCCTTAGGTGTGGGCTGCGGAAGTTGTGTGAGCTGCTCACACAAGCCCTCGCCTAGCACTGTTAGCACTGTAGACTTTTAGAAACTGGCCTGACCGGGATTCTCTGAGTCACATGGTGTCGTTTAAGTTTCACTGGAGGCCCTCAGGGAGGCAATGCATAATTTTTTTGCGTGTACTGTATTTGCATAGAAGTGCACATATGTTCACACATACACACACATGCAGCTGAAACCACAGTTTCTGTAGAATGTTTTACTTAACAGATGATAAAAGATGAAAAGAGTTTGGACAAACACATTGTGCCTCTTGCAGGCCAAGATAAATCCCATAAAGGCTCTTGGGCGATTGAAATGCTTCTTGCACTCCGTCCATTATTGTCTTGGAGAGTGAAGGGGGGCACTGAGAGCGAAAAAAATCCTTATCTATCTATAACGCACCATGTGCTTTTGATGAAAGCAGCATGAGTATTGTTATCTATACATTAACAGGAAGGGGTATGACCTCATCGGGGCATGACTTTACCCCTCCGGCGTTCACCACCCGTCCCCCGCCAGAGCCAGAGAGCAGCTCGAATGACACCTCGTTATCCTAGATCTGTGGAACGCTCACAAAAAGATCAATATTTCATAGGGATATGCTTTTAATCTTGATCACCCAGCAGCATATTGGTGAGGGGCCAGCATACCCAGCTCATCTTTTTTTTTTCAGGAGATCTGTGTGTCCATTCCTGTGACCTGACGTTCACAGTGACGCACAATGACTCGATAATAAGACCGGACTGTGGGACTTCAGGAGTGAAGGCAGCTTTAGACAGTAAGCTGTTAGCGCTCCTTTATGAGAGAGCTGAACTCTTCTGGTTTGATTTAAATCCCTGCTCTAGAGCTGTAGAGCTCTCTATATTGGTAAAGTCAGAAGCTAAAGAGCCTGCTTTACAACAAGCGATGCAGAGTGAAGTCAAGGTGAACCCAGTTTCTACCCAACACTCCTAAAAAATTAAGGTGGTAGGCTTTAAGGCTTATGCCATTGAAGAACAACTTTTGGCTTCTTGAAGTATGTTTCGATAGATGATTTCTTGAGAACATGAGATATGTGAGAGTGAAGAACCTTTTGAAGGATGTCATTAGGATGGCTGCCTCTGTAGAAATTCCACCACTTAGAAAAAGCAAGCAAGATTGAGTAGATTCCAACCAGGCCAAACCGTAGGCCGTGGTTGCTTCCAATGTGTTCATGAGTTACGTGTGTCCATCCCCCCTTCATGTTGCCTTCTCAGACTGTGTGTCTAAAAGGCTTGCTGTGCAGTATGGAAACTCAGCTCGACGAGACGTATGAATCACTGACCGCTCTGAAACTGCACATTTGGTCACCATAAGGTTGTGGCAGTGCTTTGTGGCAACATCAAAGCTGCCCAGGCCAGTACACATTAATCCCTGACTGGGAGAGGAGATTGCAGGAGAGGAGCCCTGTGTCCGTCACAGTATTAAAAACACTGCTGGTGCTGCTGCTGCTGTTGCTGCTGCTGCTGCTGCTGCTGCTTGTCATCTCCGCCCTCCACAAGGCATTTATGGGCTAGATTTATTAGCCTTTGACCTGCTAGGTTAGCAAGGAGTGCTGCAGAATGGCAAGACACAAAGCAGAGAGAGTGAGCAGAGGTCCTGATCAATACTACTGAAGTGCACTCCATTTGGCTAATGGACATGGTGTCATAACTGTTCTTCCTGAGTGAAGTGTCATGCGGTTATATGCGAACTGTCAGGAAACAGGATTTTATGTCGAGTCGTGAGGGACACCTCAGAACCATCTTACCGCACCATGCATTTCCAGCTGGTAATAGCAATCTCTGGCCGAATGTCACACCCAGAGATACTCGTTGAGAGACAGGGATGGGAACCTAATGGCATTAGACTTTAATTGACCATCTAATTAATGAGTTCATGGATGGTTATGTCTTCTCATTTGCCAGTCAGTCAATCATTAGTTGGTCAATGTTATTTTATACTGTGCATTTTAAAGGCAATTTGCTCGTATGCAGACACTCCAGTTTACAGGGGGAAAATCCTGAAGGCTACAACAAGGAGCTAGGCCACCCAGACAGATGCATTTCCGCAGGCTGAACAATGTGATGGAAACTACACCCATATAAACACTCTCTCACTCTCTTATGACATCTGAATGGCTCAGGTAGAAGATTGAGACTCTTGAGACTCGCTGATGTCCTCTGTCTGTTTATATAATTGCTCAGGCATATTATGGGCCCATAATAGAGCATCACTGGCAGCCCAAGGCTAGGAGTATTTCTCAAGTTTTGTCTGCTGTCTCAGCTATCAAGCTGCGAGATGCATTAAGTGTCTGCACGTTGAGTCCTTGTGCATCGCAGGTCATAGTCAGGCTTCAGCCAGCCTCGCACGCTCCTGGCAGACATCTGCAGCGTGTTAGCGCTGTTCAGTAGAAACATGTGCGAGCGCTGTAATAAATAAGCGGCCCATTGCCGCACGCTAACAAGCCCGAGCCCGGCACCGTGCATTAGTAATGCAACCTTCACTCTGCAAGAAGGGGACTAGCAGCGGAGCATGGATGCTTAAGCAGATGCGTGCCTGCCGGAGGCTCATCCGCTTCCCTCCTCTGGATCTGCCAGATGGGGGTTATTGATGGCCAGCCACCGTGCGCCGGCAAGCGGCGTAGTCATTAGCAGAGCGCTGGTGAGAAGGGGAGATGGGGAGAGAGGGAGATAGAGAGATAGAAAGAGACAGAGAGAGAGGGGAATAAAAAGGGAGACAAAAACAAATCTCTCAGGGCTCATTCATCAAGCAGGTCCACCGCATGCCTTCCCAGGACTTGATTCAAGTAAGGGAAAGAAAGAGAATGAGCGAGAATGAACAGGACTACAGAGTAGGGTAGGCTATCAGGCCTCCCCTCTTGCCTCTTGACACCTATTTAAGGGGACAAGTTGGCCTCAGACAGTGCAGAGACAGGCTGTGTGGCCTGTGTCAATAGTTTTTCATGTGTGTTTTCTTAGCGGATTATGATGGTTTTCCAGACTGAGAGGCAAGCCCTGCATGCCGAAGCTAAAGTCTCTATCCCTCTGGACAACTTTGCAATGGCATCTGCTAGAAACACACAGACTCATTGTGGGTTCTTTGGAAAAGCATTCCTTTTAATATCCCTCTGAAGCTGGTTGTGGTTGTAATTTCTTTGTTCTTTGTGTAAGATGCTTGTCACCCACATGCTATTTGATATGAAACTCTGTGTGCTGTCATGCCATTGGCACGTCTTTAAGAAAAACAGGCATTACCTGAATTGGAATTAAGGTTAATGGCAGGCATACTTTTTTATGATGCTTCCTCACCCCAGCAAGCGACCTGCCTATAAAATTCTTGTCACGTTACTTAGTGTGGGTATTGTCTTCACTCTGTCATTTAGTCATTGATCCCTGTTGGCTATGGGGAAAGGTGTGGCTTGAGCTGACTGGAAGGCAGGGTTACAGCAGCATCACTGAAGGGTTCGGCTAGCGTTTGGGCAACTGTTGGGCCAGCTGGCCTTCCTGTGCCCTTGTCAGTGGAGAAAGACAGAGCTTGAGGTGGTGGGCGGGAGCAGGGCTGCTCAATATGTTGGCGGTTAATCTGGCCTTTGTAATACTGATTACTTAATCCCTTAATATACAAATAAGCCCTCCCCAGTGTGAAGAAATTTCCAAGAAACTTTTCATAAGCGAATCACAATTTGCTGTGGAATGCATTAAAAACACACTGGGAAACATACTGTGATCTCACTACGAAGCAAGTATTCTGTCCATATTGTGCATAAGTCCATATTGTGCTGCCCAAGTGGGGGTTCAGAGGTGTAGAGAGACGAGGCTTCAAGCCTGATTCCTAATCAGGGCTTACCACAGCGCCCTGGCATTCCCCACCAGCCCAAGGTGTCTGTCTGAAGAGACGAACTGTCAACGCGGAGGGTCTTCTCCCAGGCTTGGAGTGTTCCGCAGATTAGATTCCCACATTCCAAAGATAGAGCTGGAGACTCTCCTTCTCAGTAGAGCTAACTGGAAGAGTCAATGCTGGAGAGCCTGCTTTAGACTCCCTGAGACCCAGCAGAGCACAGATAAGGGTATCTCCCTCTTATGTGCCGCAGACAGTATCCATTCATGTACCATCTGAGGTTAGGGTCTGAGTTTGATGGTGTCTCCAAGAGGAGACTAAAGTAGGTGTCTGGTTCCAACACTGAGGAGTAGAGAAGAGTGCGGCCTTGCTGGCTTCTGAGAGTGAAGAAGGTGTCACAGCGAAACTGCCTATGTGTGATTCATGCCGAGAGAGAATACCTTTCTGTTTGTTCACTCTTGACAGTGCCAGCATACACAATGCTAGCTTCTATACTGACCTGCTGTTAACATGCTCGATTATGGGGAATTCCTAGCTGGCATTTCAAATGTGTATCCTAAACCATCACCCAGGATCAGATTCTAAACTTTCAGCATCAGCCTCTCACCACACAACCTTCTCGCTGTGTTATTTGGCCTGCAGCGACACATGCTAAGGCCAGAGCAAGTTTCAAAAATATTCACACCTGGATCAGTTACATTGTGGCATTGTTCAGCCATCTTGACAAAACAGAAGTTTCCTCTTCTCTCGTTTTTTTTTTTTTCTTGTCCCATGAGAGGCAGCAGCCAAGACCACTGATGAAACAACATGCATGGTGTCTTTCCTGTTAACTATTTCCATATCCTGTCAGCGATCAGCTCATCCCTCAGGGCTGCTTTAGCGGTTTGAGCGTGAGCTTCCTGCTAAGCCAGGTTTAGGCCCACGGATGGCAACGCCGGAGAGTTTCCTCGTTTGGTTGTGTGTTGAAGGGTGAGCTTAAGTCTCATTAGATTTGAATGGAGTCTGGGCAAGAGAATGTGTTTGTGTTTGGAAGCCTGCCTGACACTCACTCATGAGTCAGAGAGAAAAAGCTCCAAGCCCAGTGCTGCAGCTCACATTTGAAATCCTCTTAGATGAAGAAAATGATAATGCTGTGAAATGGAGATGATCATGTTTGCTCTAAACAACGGCACACAACGGCCTCATGTGGTAAGGAACTCCTTTGATAAAGAGGAATAGATGTGAGGGGATGATGAAAGCCGAAATTGCTTTAGGCTTGATGCTACATTGGTTATACTACCACCCATTCCCAGAACATTTCCAGACGAAATGTAGAACAAGGTGTCTTGTAAGATATCTGTCCTGCTTTTTGAGTGATGGCAAAAGGCCTTAACTCTACCCACTGGGTTGGCGATGTAGTCCAAGTAAGCAGGAATGACGGGTCCTAAATTTTTATGGGAGGGGAAAATAAAAACGCTTAGTCGTTGGTGCTGTCATCCTCCTCCCATTCTTCAGTAAATACATGCAGCTGGTTTCAGCTCCATCAGAAGGGATTCGACGCTCCTGGAATCTGCTTAGCCCATCTCCCTCCCTGGTCTATTTGCCCTTGGATTTGTAGGGAAAATAACCAAATCTTCGGAGTGCTTTGTGTTCAGTGTGGCGCATCTGTCTCCCAGCTGAAGAGCTCTGTCTGAACTGTGTTAAATACCTCAGCATGAGCTGCTGACAGAATAAAGACCTGGCAGCCCTCGCAGCTTCCACTACGGCAGTGTGAAAGACCTGGCAACCCTCGCTGCTAACACCACAGCACTATGAATGGCTCATTAGGGACTACTGTTCGCCTCCACTGAGACAGCACCTCTTCCGGGAGCGAGATACAAAGAAACAGAATGAGAGATTGAAGATGGCAGAACGTCCGCCCAATAGCAATGCTGACGTCGTAATGAAATGTAGACACGCAAGTTGCAGCCACTGGTGTATGTATCAGATCGTTGGAAGGGAATTTACTGTACCATGGAAAAAAATAACCCTTCTTTGTGGGTCCCTTAATAGAAACCTGCCGCACATCTGTTCTGTGTTTTAAAGGCACTATTATTCTTCCATTACTACGCCTCGAAAACAAAATAAAACTTCCACGTTTTACAGCATGCACACGCCTCCTTCATTTTGTCTCTCTCCATTTTAAAGCGAGGGACTGGCGGTCCCCCGGTCTTTAGCAGGAAGTCTTAAATAAAGAGAAGCAGAAGGAGGCTGGAAGCTCACAGCCCAGATGGTGCTAAATACTGATTAAACCTTGGATCTTTGAACCCCATAGATCTCTCCAATTAGCCATTGTGTGGACAACAGGCTGAAGTGGTGGGGGATTGGGAGGCCCCCCAGCGAGGCTTCGGGCCCGGCTTTGTCACCTGACACTTCCCCCATGCTAACAGGCCCGTAAGAGTCTCTTCAGATGACTCGAAAACATTTGAGTGGCTGAATTTCAGTGTGACAAGTGTGAAGGGACAAGAGCCAGCAGGCACACAGGAATGTCATGCATGGGGGGCACACCGAATGTGGGCCCAGCTTTTTCGAAGCATGTGTGTAATGTTGTCTGCTGTGTTTGTCTGCTTTTGTGTGAAACAGATACGGAGCGATTCTTCAGATCTCTGAACTCCAGCTAGCCGATAGCTTCCAAACTTGTTCCCAGAGTACTCCCTGACCCCCACTCGCCTATAAACAAATCCAAAAACATTAAGACTTTACCCTTTTGCCTGAGGTGTGTATGTGTGTGGGTTTGTGTGTGAGTGTGTGTGTGTGTGAGAGAGAGAGCTCTCTCAGCTGTGTTACTGCTCACCTGCTTTTCATTAGTAGCAAAAGAGGATTAGCGCTAGTGTGGCTGTGCCTGCCGTGAGAAAGAGCAACATCATCAGTCTGCCTCTGACAGCATTGCTAAGTCCGTCAGCAGCTCGCGAGGCGGCGCGCCTCAACCTGTTCCTCAAATAAGCCCTCCTGCATACACCCCCCGCCCCCCACACCTACACGTCTCCGAATGCAACCCGAACCTGTCTTTAGCCTACTTCCTCCCCAACAAACAAGCCCAGCTCACAGGTAATCACCCAGGATCCCCTCTGTAAACTACCCCCTCCTTGCTGCAGGGCTGAATGATCACCTCTGTGGGCCTGAAAGCCTTTCTCCTTAGGGATGAATAAGCAGGGAGAGTCTTTGTGTTGTTAGCACAATTTTTTTTTTTTAGCTAGGCGTAGGCCGAGACTGCTGCAAGTGCATTCACTGCGGTTCTGTTGTCATGCTGAAAGCATGCTGTATGCATAGTTTCTCTCTTTTTTTCAAAAGAAAGTATTCGATTATTTGTTTATATGTTCTCTGTTTAAGTCAGGTTATAAGAGCTGTTGAAGTGAGAGATCAGTAAAATACAGACAGAGATACTTCTTTTCTAAAACCCCTTTGGGACAAGCAGGTGTAAAAGGCTCAGGTCTAAACTCAAAATCAAGGTCACGTAAAGCAGGTCATGAAGGTTGAGGATTCAAGAAGTGCTTTGTTGATCTAAGCTGAGGATCACGGTGTGTTGAGTATCAGTGCGGTGTTGACTACTATGTGTAGTGTGTTTTTGTGCTGTGAGTTTGTGTTTTTTCTGTGAGATTCAATGGAGTCCAGGGCCTGAAATGCCCTGTTATCACCAAGGCCTCATACATGTTGGATTGGCACAACCCTAGACTAAGCAAACAAGCAAACAAACATGAATGAACAGGTGTCAATCTCTGAACACTAATAAATAGTAGTAGTGATGGTTTTATTTTGGTCCTTAGTAACAATTTCCCAAAATAAATGCACATATAAAATAAGTAACAACAAGTAATTAAATTAATAAGAAAGAAAAAAACAATTACATTGATAATGATTCTTCACCCCACCTTGATTGGATTCATTTTGGAGCTATTGCTATATATCGGTACTGGTATTGGAAATTTTCAGTATAAATTGCTGGATTGGATAAAAATAAATTTATCCATCCATCCATCCCTTGTTGACACTGTGTGAAGTAGTGGAGGGCAGTGTTAGTTAATAGTTTAGTAGCACCAATCTGGGTTTGTTTAGGGGAGAGGCTCATTATCGCTGGTTTGCTTTCATACAGAAGAATTCTATTTGAACCATGGATCGATTGTGCAATTCCGAACGTTACTTTTATGCACACATTTTTGCAAAATGGTAGCACCTGGATTCAACTGTTTAACACTTTTCATTCATTTTCTTGGTTACAAACACTTTAGCAGCAAAAATCTAAACATCTGCAAACAAGTAGCCATTCTCGCAGGAGAAGGTTTTTAGTCATGTGACAAAATGGACCAATCATGCAACCCCACACATGGCTTTCACACTTGACTAAACATATCAAGTCTCAGAGTAAGCGCTTTTGTGAATGCTAATGTGAAAACGCCCTAGATGTACACCTTAAAGCAGTATTATGTGGCAATTGTTTTGTTACTGGGCTCCCCCTAGAGGTGCAGAGTGTAATTTACTTTCATTCCACTGCCGTAAATACAAATTGCGCTGTGAGCAATATTGGTGAAATACTAGATTGGCTTTGGCCAATACACAAGATTTTAATATCAGTATCAGCAAGGGAGACGTGGTATCGTGCTGTCCATCATTTATGTTTTCCTCACAGTTGTGACTGGATACAATATTTACACAGCAGTGGAACACCAGCAACACAAGCAATATCCAATTTTGCATGTTTTAAAAGAGCCAGAGTTTATATTTATTCAATACTGAATGTTAGTATATTCAATTGAGCAATATTGATCTATTTATTGAACCTCTTAGACTGCATTTTATACCAGTAGATGTTTGATTTTTGGTCCAGGAATGTCTCTGTTTCTGACAACCTCTGGGTTTGACGGAAGACTTACAAACACACTGAACTGCTATATTAAGTAAAGAAGAGGGATGACAGTTAGAGCATGTAACACAACTGTCATCTCCCCATTTCTTGCTCTCTGTGGGCTAGATGAGGCGCGGGAATGCCTGTCATTCGGATGGCTTGTGTATTAATACACAGCATCGTATGTGTGTGTGTGCGCATGTCAGACTTACCCACAGCATCATTCTGCTCTGTCAGTGTTCCCCCACTGCTGCCTCAGGGGCAAGGCCACTCAATAAGTCTGTTAAGGTGGGAACAGCCGAGGCATTCGCAAGCTAACAATAGAGCGGTAAGTAACAGAAAGCAAAAACACTTCCATGAAGCAACAGGTTAAAACTGGTGGTGTGCGCTTCGCTTGGTTATGCTAATTACTTTGCACGTCCACTCTGCACACTAAATAAATAACCATGTCTATCTGATCGATTACAGCTCTATATTAATATGAGGTTTACCCTAAATAGAGTGGTAACTACCAGATAGCAATAACACTTTAATGAGGCAGCAGGTTAAATTAAGGTTTATGCTAATCACTTTGCCTGTCCAGTCGGCATGCTAAACAAATAACAGCTCTATATTTATATGTGGCTGACCTCAAATAGAGCTGTAACTTCCAAATAGCAAAAACACTTTCATGAGACAACAGGTTAAATGCGGTTCTGTGCTTTGCTAGGTTTTTCTATTCACTTAGCATGTCCTGTCTGCCCAATAAACCATGTATATCTGATTGATTACAGCTCTATATTAACATGCAGTTGACCTAAAATAGAGCAGTAACTGCCAGATACAAATAGCACTGAAATGAGGCAACAGGTTAAATCTGGTGGTGCGCACATTGTTAGGTTATGCTAATTACTTTGCACATCCACGTTGCACACTAAATTCATAACCGTGTATATCTGATTCATTACAGCTCTCTATTAACATGCAGTTGACCTAAAATAGAGTCTGGCAGAGAGCAAAAAAAACAAAAAACACTATATGGTCAAAAGTATTGGGAGACCTGTTTAACCATTGGTTCTTCAGAAATGAAGGACATTAAACAAGAGTTTATGCTGATTTTGTTGGATTAACTGTCTCTACTGTCTACTAAACTAAAAGAGAGTCTTCTATTGGCAGTACTTCTCTTCACAGACTAGACAAGCTGTATGTGCATTTGAACATCTGTGTCAGCAAAGTAGCTGAATGCATGAATTAGAGTGTCCACAAACATATGAACATACAGTGTATATATGATCGATTACAGCTTTATAGTAACATGTGGTTGACCTGAAATTGATATCTAGCAGGCCAATCAGACTTGCTAGATAAACACTGTAGTGATAAATACAGCAAGGATAATAATGCACTTTCCAAATGCCACTGGCCCTCATGGAACAAAAATATTCCAAACATAGATTCATTACGTTTGTGTTGCAAACTGTAATTCATAACTTCAAAGAACACCACAGAAATTATAGTATATTATCTTATGATGTCAATCATGCAACCACAACCCATAAGAAATATTTTCTCAGAAGAGAAAATGTTGAACTTGGAGTCCTCAGTTCAGGATATAGATATGAAAAGAAGGTTTGTGGGATCATGGGAGGAACGCTCTCCTCCCATAGAGAAAAACACTGTGCATCCGGACGTGGAATGCCCTGACACGCACACGCACACACATGCATTCCTCATGTCCACCTTCCTGTCAGATCAGTGGGAGATAAAAAACATCTGTCCCCTACTCTCCTTTTCTCAGGCATCTTCATCCATTAGGTGACGCACTGTTTGGTTTGAGCTGTAATAAGGATGTGGGACAGAGGCAGGGTGGAGCTGATTTATGGAAAGGTGCTTTTTCCTGCTTTATCACCTATCATCAGATGAAGATGGTAAATCCTGGTGTTTATGAGAGGACTGCCATGGCCCCTGGCCGGGCTGGGGGAGGAGGGGGAGTGGACTTGGCTCTGGTCTGGAGAGCTGGCTCTCGCTCAGACTGCAATTTGGCCTCGGCCATCCATCCAGCACAATATGTGCCGCATCACTGAGCTGATCCCTCGAAGCCGACGATGGGGGAAATTCAAATGAGGCCTGCAGGTGTTGCTTCTCAAGAAATTGTGAGACTTGTAGACCTCAGGCAATGTCTGGCCAAATTTACATGTTACTCTAGGCGCTGGAATGTTTGCAAATGCAGAAATTCAGAAAAAGCTCCAGCTATAATGTATGTAAAGGGTGTATTTCTAAGAGAAGGTGCTTGGAGGATGTGTACCTTGCCACAGTAGCCACTGGACTGTTTTGTAAGGTTTGCCCATAATATCATTAGACATAATTGTGTATTTGTTTCTGAATAATGATTGTATGTTTTTGTGACTAGTGTCATGTGAGGGTACATCACACCAAATCTTGATTTTCAGAAATGGTAACTTTACTGGAGAAGACAAATTGAAAACGTAATTTTCATTTTTGTTGATTTCTCTATTCATGGAGGGTTCACACATCTGAAGATAATTGTGTGATAAACCGCTTACCGCTTAGTGTGTTATAAAAGTAGTTAAAAAATAGTGGCCAAAAAATATGAAATGAAAATGGGCCTCATTTATTGGCCATTCTTAAGAAGAAATTGCTTCTTAAAATCCCACTTTTTATGGAAGATTCACCAGTGTTTTCTTGCTTGGAATTTGTTACATTTATGAGGACAATGGGATCCATCATTATGAGAGTAGAGGTGCGAACAAGTCCGCATTTTAAAAAAACACATTACGAATCTGACAGATTTTTTTGTTAGAACTTTTCTCAGGAACCAATTTAAGAAAATTCTAAGAACAATTTTGGTGAATGAGGCAGTTTGATTAAAAGTAAGGAAAACAAGTCAGGAACCACCAGCAGTTCTGTGGAGAAAATAAGACTTATTTGAATATAAAGTAAACCTGTGAGGTAAACTGGTGATACATTCAACTGAAATCTGAAGATACATGATTATGAAGCTTTAAGATTGTTCCATCACAGCTCCTTGAGCAGTGTGTGAATGTGTGTGTGTGTGGGTGTGTGTGTGTGTGTGTATTTGTATATATGACTGTACGTGTGTGTTCTGGCGGTGGGCCCTGCGGGCCGGCTGGCTGATGGAGGAGGCTCTGACAGGCTCTGAGGGAGCAAGGCTGGTCAGGCAGGGAGAGATTGAGGGCACCAGGTGTTTGAGGCCTGAGCATGCTCGGCACTCTGAGGGCACTCTATGTTTAGATGTTACATGACGTTACATGTGCTGTTTTTTCTGTAGCTGCTGCGTTTGTTGAAGATAAAAACAGTCAGCCTGCCAGAGCATGGACCACCCTCTCGCTCTGACCCTGTGCTCGCTTCAGACGGCAACCTTATCGCTCTTCCACCTCCGCCCTCTCTCTGCTAATCGATCCAGTCTTAGCTTTCTAAAAGAACGCCCCACACATCGGTTTCAGTGCGCGCTGAACTGCCGACTGTATTTCAGATCGCTCGTAAATGGGTGGGTGAACACGGTGGGCAGTTAGCGCGGCTTGTCGATTTGCAGCCATGATTTGTGCTTTGTTAACTGCTTGCAATATTTTAATTGATTCAGCATTGACTTGATTGGGTGCGGAGGAGCCTTGCCTGAGGCCCAGGAGAGTCATCTGGTGTGGGCTACAGGCTAGTTCCTGTGGGAGACTGCGAGGCAGGTCTTTGTTTGCTTAGACCAATGGACTGCAAGTCGGTGCACAGGGGCATTTCTGTGCAAAATCTGTTTAAAAGAATGGAATATCCATTTTTATTACATTTGTAAATTAAGTGAACCAATATATAGTTTATTATTTAAATTAAAGCAAATTATGGAACCCCAAAACATACTTTAGCAAAGCAATATGTCCATACTCTCATGCCCTTGAGAGTGGCTAAGTAAGCCTAGTTCGTTATAGTAGTTTTCATTGAAATGGCTCTAATGCTAACTACAACAACATACTGTTGGGCCAGCCACGGTAAAGGAGTCTTCTTTTGGACTATAGCTGTTTTCTTTGAGCGATGCCATAGAAGAACAACTTTTTAATGAAGAACTGTGTTTACAATAGATTGTTACAATGGTTGCAATAGTAAGTGCAAAGAACCTGTAAACATCAAGTGAACATCAAGGTTCTTTACACTCACACATCTCTACTATATGGTTCTTTATTGAACTAAAAGTGATGCTTCTATGGCATTGTTTAAAGAACCATATGAAGAACCTTTGTTTTGTGTGTAGGCTCATAAAGAAATGATTTTTCAACGTTCATGTCAGAAATAACCTGAAAATACTTGTAATTGACCAATTTCTAGATGCTGGACTCGTGGATTATAGACCATTAAAGGCTGCGCCTATGGTCAAAACATCATGCTTAGATGTTCCTCTGACTTGAACTCCTACTCTGCTCCTGTCACTGGTGGTGTGAAGCAGCTAGCTTGTTTGTTTTGCTGAAAAGGTAATTTGTTCTTGTTTGCCAGGCCAGGAGATTTTAGCTATTCACCATGTTTAAGCACACTTCCCACTCTTTTGCCGACACCCCCCCACTCCACCCCCCCCAAGATGAATGACCCAGAGGTCAGCCCTGTCGCCCTTTTCGGCCTTTCCTGAATAATGGGGCCTTCATTAATAATAAGCAAGCCATGGCCTCCGACCCCAAGTTCTGACCTCACAGTGGGCTCAATGCGACAGGCACTCGTTCTCATCAGTTTAGTTATGGGACGTCCATGCAGGACCTCGCCCAAAGTGGTCCACTCTAGATGATGAGGCTTTTTTATGTTAGAGCAGTGCATTAGTTTAACAGGGCACAGGCCCACGCAAAGCTGATGGTATGTGGACTGTGAAAGCACTTTTCATGTTCGTTAAAGGAACGCAAGCGCAGCGTTACGAGACAGCTCCATGGAAACATGCGTGAAGGTCAGCTGTCAGAAGATATTGTGTGTACGTGTTATTGGTTGAAAGTCCCTAGGGTTAACCACAGTGGGAGTGCTGTAGCACTGTTGTGGGGTGGTGGGGGGGGTGATGAGTGACACACACCATGCTGCAGCACACACTCTTTGCTAATCACAGTGACATGAAACTGACCAGATTAACCTGCGCCACTGTGAATATCTTCCACATATTGTACATGTAAAAGCATGCACCAGTCTCACCCAGACTGAGACAGCTATTCTCACTCACTCACACTCGCGCTCTCTCTCTACTGTTCTCTCAGATACATCTGTCAGTCAGTCAGCCAGCCACTGATGTAGCTTTCATTTACAGTCCAATTAGGACTGCATGATTTGGACAAATTACCTTAATTGTTCAAATGTTTGTGGACACCCATTTTAATGCATGCATTTAGCTACACCCTTTGCTGAGACAGCTGCAATGCACACAGCACACACACAGCTTGTGTAGTCCTTGTAGAAAAGTATTGCGAATAAAATAGGACTATCTAGAGCAAATAAATATAAACCTATTGGCACTATACCTAATGCCAGGTGTGGGCTACAGAGCTATAAAGGTCCCAACATTGAGCTGTGGTGCAGTGGAACTGTGTTATCTGGAATGATGGTGCTTCATTCAATACTTTGGGTTAATTTGGGGATTTGGGATGAGGTGGGGTGATGATCATCCAACCTCCATCTGACCTCAATAACACTCTCGCTAAATGCAATGAAATCCTCACAGCAATGCTTACAGTAGAGACAGTAACTCCAACAAATGCAGGATAAACCTTTTTAATACCCTTGATCAATAGAGTGAATGAGCAGGTGTCCCCATATGTTTGTCCATAAAGCATTCCAAGCATTACATATCATTTTTTAAAACCAAAATTCCTATCTGAAATACATCCACATGTTCTATCTTGCAAATTAAGGTTCTCTGACTCTGACTATCATCCAGTGTTGCTGTCGCATCTCTCTGGAACTCTACCACCATCCTGCATGTGTCTTTCTACCTTTAACCCCTTTAAGTATGTAAACCCACACTTCTCATACTGTCATAATTAACATTGGCTTCTCAGGCCCTAAAATAGAACCTTGTGGGATTCCACATGATATGCTAAACCAGATTCTTACCATATAATTTACAATAGTTTCTGCATTAGGAATAATAACTAAATAATAAACATAGGGTTCAAGATGTTAAAGCCCAGCTTAAACCATTTTCTCAGAACTCCCTAACCACTATTCTGGGGTAGAGTTAATACATTTATTTTTTCAATTGTAAAGTTATCTTGGGTATGTGAAAGGTTCTGTGTAAAATGCATTATAATTATTATTGTTATTACTTGTGAAACCTGCATTTTTAGGTGATTATGGGCTGTTATGGTGAAATATCTGCCCTTTCCATTCCTCATGTTATCAATGTTTATTTATCCTATTATCAGATTGTAATATCTCCTAATATTATAAAGATCCTAATATTGAGAACACTTATCACATTCCTAATCTATTTACAGGGAAGTCTCCTGCTATCAGGGTCATGCATGCAAACAGCCGTATGTCCTTTCTCCATGCATAGAGTTCCTAGAATGTGTCCTAGAACAAGCATCCGCTCCATGGGAAATGCACGGAACATAGAGAGCTGCTTCTCATTTATGCATTTTTTCCTACCTTCATCTGTCTTTTCAGGCTTTTGCCAAACCAGCTCAGCTTGGAGTCCTGGCAGTCTATTGTGAGTGTGTGTGTGTGTGTGTGGAACGTTAATGCTTCTGGACAGACATTTGTTTGGAAGGAGAGAATGAATGATATGCGAAGCGCTAGAAGATGTGCGACTGCCTCCACTGAGTGAATGATGGGCCAACTGTGTGTGAGTGCTCCAGCAGCTCTCAGCAAGCTGTAATACGAGGAGGAGGCTGTCCATCTGTGGCTCTGAAAGGGCCACAGGGCCACAGGCTTAGCTGACCTGTGCCCGAGGGAGCCTTGGCAGTAATTATCTAAAGAGCTCCCTCTAGAGGCCTGGGAGATTAAGCACTGGTTGAGTGAAGACAGGTGGGCTGAAGGCCTTGACCGTGTGCCTCAGTGCAGCTGTAGCTGAGCAGCCGAGTGATGATTGGCTACTCTTTTCTGCCAGCCAGTCTGTTGCCTTATTATATTACCTGGCCACTAATTGACCTGTTTCATTGAACGTCTGGAATTATTTAGCCCTATATGAGGGTTCACACTTAAGTTTAGTGTCACAATCAGCCACGATCAACTTACACCAGCATGGCCAACCACACACTTACACCTTAACCCAGAGCAGTATGCTTACGGTCATGTGTCACACTTCTAACTTAACCCAAACCACACTCTTAAAAAAATTAAGGTGCTACAAAGGTTTTTTTGGGTGTTGCTATAGAAGAACACATAAAGAACTCTTTTTGTGTCCATAAAGAAAAACGTTGGTAAGTGAGATTTGTCAGTTTGAAGGTTCTTTCCCAATTTAAAGGGTACTCTTTAAGCAATGTGATTCTTCTATGGCATCGTTCAAAGAACCCTTTGTAGCACCTTTCCTTTTAAGAGTGCAGGCACCATTGTACGTCCTATCTTCTCCTATCTCCAGCTTCCTGTCTTCCAGCTCTAGTCTATATATATAAAAAAATCTTCATATACTTTCCAAAATATCAAGGGAATATTAAATCACAAACTTACTATCATAAATCAAACTGAGTCATGGGCTGAGTGTTTCATTGCACACCTAGCAGTTACTGAATAATAGATCTCAAGATCATTAACTGAATATTAAGTCTTGGTTTCAAGGGGCTCTTTAGTTTGCTTTCATGTAGATATACATGACAACATGGTCATGTTGGCGTTTGATGTAGCCCTCTAAAACATTCCTGAGTCAGGCACCTCCTTCATTTTTCAGTCTTTTGTTGAAAGCTCAGGAGTCCAACCTTGTTTTGACCCAGTTTCAATCACGGTAATCTAGGAAACACCAGGAGAGCTTTCACACCCAGTTTTCGACCTTTTCTGAGACAGTAGCCTGCCCCGGTCATCACCTATACAACCCTGTGAGAGCCAGGTCAGAGAGAGAGTGAGAGACAGAGAGAGAGAGAAAGGACAGAGAGACTTGGTTGTATGAATAGACAGATTATCGTTAACATGAATGTGATGCTTTGTTGCAGACCTTTCTATGGGGTCAGCCATGCTCTCTGTGTTTGTGTAAGTAGCTGTACTAGATGCAGCTAATGAACTCCGTTTTTAATCTTAATGATAAATTGCGATTGTATTGTGTGGCTTATTGAGCAGCTGGGCCATTGCTCCTCACGGAGTGAATGAAGAAATGAATGACTGTCATGTTGATGAGTTGTTTGTTTTGTTCACGTAGTCTAACGGGGTCAACTCTCTTTATGAATCACTAGAGCAGAGCCTATGGTCTCCGAAAACACACGACTGAGGTGGCATTAGCTTCAGTACCATACAAGAAAAATGTTGGTACATGTTTTCGCTTCCTATTTACTGATTTTCCAAGATACACAATATGGACAAAAGTATTTGGACATCTACTCATTCATTGTTTTTACTGTCCGGAAAAGGATTTCTACTAGATGGAGCAATGCTGTGAGGGTTTGATTGAATTTAGTGACAAGAGCTTTATTGAGGTCAGGATGTTGGATGATTACCACCCCACCTCATCCCCAACTCTCCAGCTCATCCCAAAAATATTGGATAAAGAGGCATCATTCCAGAGTCCAATTCTATTGGCAGCATTATCACATCTGTGTCTGCAATGAGAGCAACATAAATTCTCTGAATGCATTCATTAGAAGGGGTGTCCACAAACATTTGGAAATGTACTGCATGTCAGAAAACAGACCAGTCTTGCTCTAGGCATTGTTGCTGTTTTCCAACATTTGACACAAATCCTTGCCTCAGTGACCCGAAAGACCTCCAGATGAGCCAGTCAATATCCCTCCAGCCAAAAACCTGTTGTTATTACCCTTGGCAAAGCGTGTGAATGTCTCAGGTAAGAGCTGATGGACAAGTGAATGGTGCTGCGCTTTGACTGGGATCTTTTGCAGCTAATTTGAGGGCCGGATTGGAGCACTGAAGGATGAATGTGGAGTTTCCCTGGGTGCTAATAGCTGTGTAGGCGTAACTTACACCAGTTCAGTCAGCAGAGCTGTCTCTGGGCTCGGAGACAGATGTTGACGTGAGTGAGACTCTTCAGCGGCCGCCTCAAGCAGAATCATCCTTTCTGAAATTACAGGAAATGTAATACGCTAATAACGCGGCTGAGGAAATAGCTGACGTTTCACTACTGATGACCTGTGACGGATGGAGCGATGCAGAAGGAACAAGGGTTTAAGCATACCTGCTGGAGAACTTCTAATATCGTGTTTAGATGTTTAGTAAAGCAGCTGTACCAGGCAGGAACGTGTAGAGAAAAATTCTAAGAAAAAGGCAGTGATTTCTTTTTGCTTGGCTTTTGTTTTCAATTAAGATAAAGTGGCTCCCTAGTGGAGCTCTAGCTCTTGAAAATAACTCCACAAGTTTTCTGCATAATGATTTTGAGCCACACATATTCACACACACAGACCAGTGCCGGGCTTCCAAACCAACAGGGACACGCTCAGTATTCCAGCGGTGCATTTGAAATCCACATAATGATAATCTGATAGCTCTTGAGCTCCATCTGTGCTCAATAGTCTTTTATTGTCCCTAATGAGTGGAAATCTTTGTGTCAGCGCATCCAGCTGTGCTGCTGTCCACAGCAGGATCTCAGAGCTAACCTCACATTAGCCTGGGAGCTCGTCTGGCTCCCTCCAGGGTGGCTGCTGAGTGTCCACTGACTTGGGCTTAGTGACTTCTGGGTTTAGTGAGTCACCCGACTCCCCGAAATCTCCCCCTCGAGCATGAAACATCATCACATCACCTCATCCACATGCATGCCCAGGCACTAGCTCACAACCCCAGAGTGTTTTCCATGAACCCATAGAAGTGTGGATAGTTATTGCATTTTCTTGCTTACTATTCTAATGTAAGGACATAATTACAGTCTGGATTTCTGACAGATTTGTGTTTGTACAGAACATTATATGCAGCACTATATAAATCAAAATGTACAACAAAATGTACAAACAAAAATCTTTAACTAAATTCAAATCATAATAAATATTAAATCATTCAATAACAGTGCACATATTGTACCAGACAACTCCTATTTAAATCACAATAAAATGTCTCATTTTCTATTTAAAGCAGCACTATGTAAGAATTGGCATTTCTTGCTCTACTGTCTTGGAATTCTTGCATTGAGCCACCACTAAAGGACACACTTTTTATATGCATTTTACAAACTGAGAGATACAGAACTGGTATCACAAGTGAAAAAAGCATGTGGACTGACGATTACAGGATTACAGGGTTTTACACAAATGTGACACAGCGTTGCACTGTTTTCATGAGCGTTTTCCTGTCTGCTTTGCCAAAGTTACATAGTGCAGTTTCTGGCGTACTGTGCCCGGAGTAACAATGATAGCGGTGCTATTTTCCATATTTCAAGTCAATGGAGCATCAACGTGCTTCATTTTGAAGCTGTTGTTTTAAGGTAGAAACTTTACATAATGCTGCTTTAAAAACACTGCAGACCTTTATTTTTAGGAGTGTATTAGTGAACAGTAATGCATCTCAACTTACACCATGCTTTTGCTCATCACCAGCGATAACTGTGACTTCTAAGGGTTAAAACAGAGCAGTGTGTAACCGAGCAGAACCTCTGAACACATCATCCACGAAGCTCCACTGCTAAGCCGACCCAGTTCATCTCCGCTAAAGCTGTGCAAATGCAGCCTTATATGGTGCCTTGGGGAGTATATGTTTTTCAATTGCTTCCTCGTTCAGGAACGAATACCTTGCATATCCCGCCGACACTCATGCTTGGTTAGATCCTCTCGAGGTCTCCTCATTTTACAATAAACAAGATGTAAATCTGAAATAGCAGGCTGCTCTGGCATCGGAGATGCACATTTTTCCCCTCTCTGAAATTCCTCCGAGTGCAATCACTCAAAATGTCATATTTCACCCATAAAAGCCTCATATTTTTAAGAGTATTTAAAGCTCTGATGTCAGAGATTGGATTATTAATTTCTCCACTGATCCTCAGCAGAGATAGGTGATTTACGTCGCTTCACATTTATGATAATTACCCTTAAATAAGAGCCTTCCTCTGGAAGCTGCCTTTTTTCGGAGCAGCCTACGAGCATGACTCGTAAAGAAAGGACTAAATGAGGACGAGTGCTGGAGGAATAGTGTTTATCTGCATCCTCTCACCTCTAGCAGAGATTTGTAAATGTCTGTCTCTCTTTTCCCCCTCACAGATTCTACAGAGGAGACTACCACATTGACGTGTGTATAAATGATTACCTGGATGTCTACTGTCCCCACTACATGGAATCTGTGCCGGAGGAGAGGACCGAGCGCTACATGCTCTACATGGTCAACTATGATGGCTACAGCTCCTGTGACCACACGGCCACGGGCTTCAAGCGCTGGGAGTGCAACCGGCCTCACTCTCCCAATGGACCTCTAAAGTTCTCAGAAAAGTTCCAGCTGTTCACGCCGTTCTCATTGGGCTTCGAATTCCGACCAGGCAGAGAATACTACTATATATGTGAGTATGGACTGTGTGAATAACATGAAATCAAATAAAGAGCTACACTGAAATTAAGAGCGAGCTTCAACACAGATCTGCCAAATCAAAATCATTTTTTAAACAAATTTGCCATTTGCTGATTGCTTGTTTGGTGCAAAAATTTCAATTTTGCAGTTTTAACTAGGCAAACTAGGCAATAAATATAAATATTTTACATTTGTTTAGTATGACAGTTATTTTAAGATGAACAAAATGAAAAATAATTGTCTTTATTTACAGTATTTATTGTGAACACATCATGTATTTTAAACTGTATTATGAATTTACTAAATATTTGCTTAATACCTACAGCTTTTTTAAAATCACACAGCTACATCTCTCACTAAATTATTTGACCTTTAAATTAAAAAATTTTTACATTTTGACCTGTGCAATAGCGCAGGATGAGCACATTACAATCATTTTATTCAAATACCCGCTACCACGTTGTTTTAATGGATTTAAAATACTGCAGTCGTGAATTGCCGTGTAGTTTTACAGTCATTACATTACAAAAGATATTGTTCTGATGGTGTACTGGTAGGATTGAAACATAAGTATTTGATTCCAAACTAGGAGGAGAAATGCCATTACCAAAGCCAAGTATGAGTTTGTCTTTTCTGGAGTTCTGGCAAAACAGACTAAAACAAAAACACGAACCTTCATGGAAAACCGTCCCAACTCTCGCGGTCTTCCTGTAAGGCGTCTTTGTTACAAACTCCCGGTCTCAGCTTTCGCTTGCTCGTGAGAGGGCTCTTTAAAACAAGCATCTAAACCAGTGTTTTTACAACTGGAGTCAGATCCCTGTAGAGCGGGAGCGGGAAGACAAAATAAGGCCCAGGAGTGGTCTGACTGCTCGGACAGCTCAGGCCTGAGGTAGCTTCGGGAGAGTCAGATTCAGAGGCATTTAACCAGATGAACTGACAGATCATACAGGAAGATCAAAACAATCTGCATGGAAGCGAGCGATAGAGGAGAAATGGAGCATGGAAGCATGTATAAGAGTGCAGAATGAGAGAGAGAGAGAGAGAGAGAGAGAGAGAGAGAGAGTGAGAGGAATGCACAGTAAACAATGATTAGAGGTAAGATCCTAGCAGACGATTAGAGGGCGTGTTTTTTTTTACACGGGTGTGTATAAAAGGCAAGGCTATGTTGTGAAACGAAGTTCATTTCCCTGGAGCTTTGAGTCAGGACAGTGGGATGTGAAACGTTTAAGATAAAATACTGGAGCTGTCAGGTAATCTGAAGGTTTTACAGGAAGACTGAGTGAGAGAATATGAAGCAATGCTACTCTTTCCTGTGTGACTCAGTTTTATGACTCAACAGTTGCAGATTCGCTTAAACAAAGAGGCAGTTTCTCTCCATTCTACCATTGCAACTAAAGGGAGAACAAAATAACAAACAATCTGTCAGCAATCAGGCGTTTTGGCTCCAATCATGATGTAAAGTAGAGTGTTAAAGTAATCATACACCCACGGTGCGGGGAATTTAATCTGTAGAAGAAAGCAGCTGCATTGCTGTCAGTAAACCGGATCATATCAGCAGCGACCACTTCAGAAGTGTTTGGATAGCCATGAGTATGACTGTTAAATGAAACCAGCAACAAGGAAATGTATGATAATAGTTATAGTTATGATAAAACGGCTAACTTTATTTATCGTGTATAGAGGTGCATGAATTGCTTGCGTAGGTGCCGACGGAACTGCGTCGATTTTGGAACGTTTTGGAATGGATTTATAAACTGGTAGGAACACAAAAAATGCCTCAGCAGTTTTATTAGGACCAGATTTAACCAAGATAAAGATGCTCATGATGCTCGTACATTTACAAAAATGGGAGCCGAAATTAGGCATTAGATAAATAAATTAATGAAATAAAATACTCAGTCATACTCAGTTTGGTGGCAGTGTGCCATATCTTTACACTTTTGTTGTTTAGAGTTTTTTTTACAATAGGTCTAATTTTTTTTAACCCCTTATGCTCCATGATTTTCATTACACATTTAAGACTACTACTCGACTACTAAGTTAACAGTGGGGAAAAAGCCAGGAACTACCTGTGGTTTAAATAAGTTTAAGATGTTATTGGTGGATTAAAGTATTATTATGTTTTGTATATTTACAATATATATTTATTATATCATTATACATGTATTATATATTTACATATATAGTTTAGTAGTAATATCTCTGATACACTCAGAAAATTGCCTGCATATGATTTTAATCAAATCAATTTTATATTAAATATTCTGAATCCTACCAAAATAAGTCAATTGAATTGTGTTGAAATTTGAGGTGATTTGGGAAGGCCACTTATTATGTTCTGCATCATTAAATGCTTACAACTGATTGAATGTAAAATGCTTTATTCCTAATATTAATAGTTTTGAGAAGTATTTGGCCTAAAAAATGTTGGGAGGGATGCAAGGGATGCAGGGTAAGGCAGAATTAGAAAGCATTATTTTTTCTCTCTTTTGAAATTTCCGTTTCACACAAAGCTGGTGTAGGTTTACTGATTGTTTTGAAAAATAATTAAAATTACTGTACTTGTAGACATAAAGACACATGGTTCCTATCACCAACACTGTAATGTTTCTGTGCAGTGAACAATTTCACCTACATTCCTACCATTGCATACCGAAATAAATAAAGAAATATTGTAATTCTTCTTTATTTATTTTCTAAGGAATAGTCATGGAACTGAATGGGTTTGTGGGGTCAAAAATTACACCTGTAATATTAATTACCATTCCTTCATTTTTTTTAAAGCTGAAAGTCAGTGTCTGCTTGTAGCTGCGAATTAGTGCTGTGGTTGGTTGGTCAGCTGTCTGTGCGTGTTAGGTAGACAGAGTGCCTTTGTTAAAGGCTGCCGATGGTTAATCAGTGTAAGTGAGAGGTCGCTCTGTGAGAGCCTGAGGGTGACACACGTGGCCTCTGGGCTGTCAGTCAGTGGGCCCGTCTCGCTCAGGATGCGATCAGGGGGGATCAGAGGGCCGGCCCTGCGGGGTCAAATGTGAACATGCTCCGATGGCTGCAGTTGAACTTTGAATCCTGAATGGCTTAAGGCAGCATGTTTTTCCAATATGGCCTGGGCGGAAGTCTGATCTTAATCTCTGAGGATAGAAATCCAATTTCAAGGGAGGTTTGTAGTCCGTCTCCCCTCCCCCTGTGTGAGAGAGGCTGACGGCAGTGTGCCCTGTCTGATATGAGCCTGCTTCAAAAGCTCACGACTGGCATTTGCAGTCTGCTCTCCCAGTCTTGATGATACGATAGTCCAGGAGCATTTCGACTGTATGCTCAGATCAGATTCGACCCTTCGATAAGCACAGGTCTTCACAGAATGTGGGTCTTTTTCACTTGGCTTGAAAGAGGTCTTTTAATGAACGACTTAACCTCATTTTCCTTTATGTGGGTAAGTGCTCTCGGAGTCTTAAGAATGTGACAGAACGGATCAGAAGACAGCAGGGTGCCTTATCTCTCAGACAGGGCATCAATCCATCTTCTTTCCATTTATCAGACTTCTCAGTTTCATCTCATCTGATCTCTCAGCCCATAGCTGGGATAGTGGTGTCTAGGTGGTTTTCCCAACCCTGGTTGTCTACAGTGCAGATCTAATGTCTGCTATGTGAAGCTGTAGACGCGAAGAAGCTGCTCAGGTTGTTGGCAGTGCAGGCTGCAGTGTAGCCTTGAATAGTCTGAGCTATCGTGGTGTCGTCCAGTCTTAACCCTTTCCTCCCGAGACTAAAGTGTGTGACGTTACTGCTTTCTACTTTTTTAGTCCATGCTATGAATAATGTGACTTTTTATATAAATATATAATATAGGACTTTCTTATAACAGGACAGTCTACTATCATTAAGCACTTTATTAGGAACTGCTTTTTCATTCAGTTATTTAAGAAGCCAATCATGTGACAGCAGTGTAATGCATAAAGCCATGCAGATATGGACCAGAAGCTTCAGGTAATATTCACATCAACCATCAGAATGGGGGAAAATGTGATCTCAGTGATTTTGAGCTTGGCATGATTTTTGGTGTCAGACAGGCTGGTTTAAGTATTTCTAGAATTGCTGTTGGGATTACTCTTGGGATTTTCATCAGAACAGTCTTGAGTTTACTAGAATGGTGCAAGAAAGAAAAAACATCCAACAAACGGTGGCTCTGCGGATGGAAACGCTTATGTTGTTAATTATAGTTCCACTTCTGTCGGTCAAGAACAGAAAGCTGAGGCACAATGCAGTAGGCATAGGCTCAAAACTGGTCACTCAGCTAACAGCATGCATCCAACGAGTCAACCTGCCTTATGTCACCAGTCCAGACTGATATAGGTGGTGTAATGGTGTGGGGTATGTGCAGCCCTTCATTGCCACAATTTACCATCTTCTAATTGCTACGATCAGCATGATGATGCATCATGTCCCAAAGCAAACGTCATCTTATGCTGGTTTTATGAACAGTCAGTGTTCCTCAGTGACCTTCCTAGTCACTGGATTTTAATCCAATAGAACATTTTTGGATTGTGGAATAACAGGAGATTTGCAGCATGAAAGTGCTCTTGGAAAATCTACTGGAATTGCATGAGGCAGTCACATCAACATTGACCAGAATCGCAGAAACAGCTTGTGGAATCCATACCAGCAAGAATTAAGGCTGGTTTTAGAGCAAAGAAAGGTTTCACAGAGTATCAGTATAGTGCTTCTAATAAAGTGCTCTGAGAGTGTTGTCCAATGCTCAAATATAAGTGAAAATTTACATTTGATATACAGATGTAGTCCTTAATGAGATTTAGCATGCTCATTACTCATATGTACATGCAAACATTTGTATAGTGATGAAAAAAAATAAAGGAAGCATACCGAAAGCTCCAATTGCTCTTGCTCATACCTAACATGGACACAGACATGAATAGCAGTTAGACAGAACCTCGCCAAGATCTTTTAAAAGTAACGCTGGTGAGACTATAGGTTTGGTAGGGTTAATGTCTGGCAGTGCAGTGGGCTGAGGTAAGTTATGTGATACAGTACCGACTGACAAAGACACAATGTCTGTGACTGACAGGCTCGAGTTCTTTTATGGGCCACCAGCATAATTATCTTAATGCGATGTGGAATGTTGGTGGTAGCTGTTCTTTTTTTCACTATTGTAAATTCTGAAAGAGTAATTGATGTACTAAGGAGTAATTCTGCTGTAGGCTGTTTAAAGGAAAGGGAGAATGTAAAAGGAAGCTAAATTGGGCTATATAATCTCTAACATGCAATGTGTACATGGACCTGCACACAAAACACACACGCCTACTGTAAGACTGCAAAAAACTGTGCAGTGGGGACGGCTATGCTGGACCAGCCCACAGCCACACTGCAGCTTTCCAGAGTGATGTTTCTAATCAGCACTGGGATTCTGCTCCAAACTGGGCCAGACTGGAGAAATGAGACACAAGCAATTTTGCTCAAATCAAAGTAAATATGCTTGTGGGGACATGATTAAGGGTTCAGAAACCCCCAGTGTGTCACTGTAGACAGCACATAAGCACGTTGATTTAACCCATCCTTTTCCCGCAGTCGAAGATGAGGGGGAGATGAAAGGGGAGACAGTGGGCAGATTAAGAGCAGCTGGAGACCCCACGCAACAGACAAGCATGAGGGTCATGGCTATTAGCAATGCAGCGCATTCTTGGAGCATGCACAGACTTTTACATGCTTTTAGCATGCATGTATGTGTCGTGTTCTTATACGCACATATATGTAATTGATCAGAGTCTGGCATTCCGGTATGGCTTTTCTACAGTAACCTAACCCATTTGCTCAGTTATTTAGAGTTGAAAGTGCTGAAAGTACCCAAAACATGCCTGGTGCCTTAGTTCTAAACAGAGCTGCAAAGCTAATGTAGCTAACAAACAATGAATGAAAGTTCTTCCATTTAAGTAACCTCAAATAGACTTTCTTAGGTGGATTCTAATCCAGTATATACTGTGTTATCTATACAAATGGACCAAAGTATGCATTCAGGCTGCTCCTACTGTTTTAGTAGTTAGCAACACAAGCTAACTCAAAGCTAATTGGTGGGTATAATGCTGCGTTCCATTTGAACTGGGAACGCTGCGTAACAGGTGGCTATAAGCATACATTACTAATGGGCTGTATTAGCCCTGTAGCTTCAGCGCAAAACTTCAGACAGCAAACATGCCTTGGCGCAGGAAAGCTGAAGATGAAGATAAAAGTATGATATTAATTTTCCCCCTAAATGATTGCATTTGCTCTTAGTAACTATGTGGTCCAGTGACTGGGAACCCAGGGTGAGCTTGTGTCCACCAAAAACTAGGGGTAGAGTTTGAACAGAGGTCATTCGTATCATCAGTAAAGATCTTTTGGCAACAGGTGTGGCTTTCATCGTCTGTCATTTGCAGCTGCTGATGTTATTAGCAGCCAATGGGACTTTAAGTAGCAGGTGTTGATGTATGTAGTAGCCAATCAAGCTCTAGAGGCAGGTGGAACGATCATGTTCGCCCAATAGGAGTTAAAATGTTAAAATGAGCTGCACATTTTCCTTTACTTATTTATTTGAAAGCTCTTCGCTTGGGTTGTTTGTGTCCAATGCATGGTAGCTATTTGACCCTCTGTTTTTGTCAAATGTGGTAAACATGGACTAAAAGTAATAAGTAGTTTTTAACAATTAAACCAACAACTTTGTGCTGTTTTGCCTGCGCAAATTAGTGGCTCTGTGGTGTGGCTTTGAAAGGATGTCTTTATTTGAAGTGTTTTCCACTGCTCATTACTTAGTCACCTTTACTTCTCGAGTGATCTGTGAGAGAAATGCCAAAGCTCTCCTCCCCCTCACTCCTCGACCCTCATTTGCATTGGCTCCTGACAGCAGGAGATTGCATTACCCATTGCACAAAGAGAGGGCGGCCACGAGAGGAGCCTGTCTCCCTGTTCCTCTTTAAGCGCTAATAGGCTTTCCTTTATGGCGAGGACAAATTGAGAAACATGGCCCATGGCTAAGATGACAGGGGAAACAGCATATCCAGTGTAACGCCGGCTGCATATATCGCTAGGAAATGAAATGAATGCTGATTGTGTTTCCCTCTGAGGCCGCTGTGCTAGTGCAAGCATTTATATGAGGCTCCAAACATGCAGAGAGCGCCTAGACGTCAGTTGCTCAGCTCAGACAGGTAATGGCTGAGGAGATGTTGAATGCTCAGGTATCAAACTGCATTTTCCCACTCCAAATGGTTTGTTTTCTATGAGCCTTTTTGTTTCCGCTGCTATTTTTTCCCCCCATTTGCTACACTTCACAGCAGATTACCATTTCCCACAGCAGAAAAGGGACTTATTCTTACCTGAGCAGAGTTTAATCTGTGAAAGGCAGATTGCATTGTCCTCCTGCCATTGGATTTTGGTGGGAGAAACCTTTGCAGTAAACTTTCGCAAACTATCTGTGCGGTACGAGACGCTGCATATGCTAGATGTTTTTGGGTGCATGTGGCTTAGATTTATTGGGTGTGGTACTAAACAACTGTCATTGTTTTTACAGCCTCTACAGTTGGTGAAAACGGGAGAAGGACCTGCCTGAGGCTAAAAGTTTTTGTCAGACCAGCAAGTAAGTTTTATGAGGGCATATGGGAATTTTGACTATTTGCTGTAATTGCATAGTTTATCAAGATTGTAAATTGGCTTGAAGACCACCATGCCTGTTCTGATTTTCATCACTGTTTTGTGTTTCTTTCACAGACAACTGTGTGAAAACCGTCAACGTTCATGACCGAGTGTTCGATGTCAATGACAGAGTGGATAACTCTATAGAGCCAAGAGGTTTGTATGGTTTCCTCATCCATTCTACATTAAGAGTGCAGTGATTCAAAATTTGAATAAATGCGATAGATACACTGGTGACTCGATACTTCACATTCTTTAAAACAGCAAACATAAGTAAAGACTGTGTGCCTTGTGTTCATATATTACTGTTTAAATGATAATGTTTGCACAACCACATATGTATCTACATAGTTCTGTCTGTACAAAAAGGACAAACAGCTAATAACAGCTGTATCAGAGATCCCCATTCTACATGACCCTTTATCTCCATGTTTATAGCCGATATTTGATGAAATTCATTTAAAATCCACAACTTTTGACACATTTCTTTGTGCCCTGTGTTGTAGACAGACTTGAGTGTAAGTTGCTGCTACCTGGATGTTTTGTGGTATTTCCATGTGCATACTCCCAGTTCCTCACTAAAGCCTCACTAAATCTTCTCTCTCCCTGTAGATGATACGAGCCATGAATCAGCTGAGCCGTCCCGAGGTGATGTCAACTCTGCTGGGAGTGTACGCATGGCTATCCCTCTGCTAGCCTCAGCTCTGCTGCTCTTGGTCTCCGTCGTATCATTATAGCGGACCCTGTGAGAGCAGTAACATGTCCCAATCTTAACACGCTGGAGGACTCACAAAAGAGCACTTTTAAGTAGACATCGGAGGTCCTCATTATCTTGATGGAGATTCAGAACATGTTCCTCTAACAAGAAGAGGCCGAAAGTGTTCTGAGTCAGTGAGAGGGAGATTTTCTCATTGGCCAGTGGCATTACTGGGTGGATCCTGGTGGATTTCAAGTAAAATATACCCTTGTCCCTCAACAGGCCTTCGAATTGACACAAAGAAACCATGCATATGCTCACACACACACTCATATATACCCACATGCATCTTCTCTCCCTCATGGTCCAATACTTCACCCCTCCAAGGGCTTTTCCTGGAAGAGAGGGTTGAAAAAGAAAAAAAAAAACGGACAGGACTTTTTTTGGGAAGACTGATTTCTATGCCTCCAACTGACTACACTTGACAATGTGAAGAAGTCTTATGACAGAGCAATGGAGGACTCCGCCATTGAGTTTATAAGGCCACATTATGTCAAAGAGATCTGTCCACTGGAAATGTGGGCGATGATTTTGAAGACTACGGACACTGTTTACAGGCTTGTAGAGCAAGTGGATCCAGAGCGAATCTTCTATCAAAAAAAGAGACAGAATGGGTGATTTTTAATAGGGCAAGTTGCTGAGGACTCTTTCTCAGAGGAATGGTAGTTTTTCAGGAGTTTTCTTAGATAAAGAATAGGCACTCATTTTGTACATTGTGTACAGTCATGGGAATAAGAAGTGGATGCTGTATTGTTGAAGTGAATTGCTCAATTCAAGTGTAGTAGATATACTGCTATTTTGTTATAGAGTTTGGAGCCTCACTGATCGGCTGTTTAAGTGAATATACAATTTTTTTTTTGGCAAAGCATTTTCTCCCCTATTTATTGCTCAGTCCTTGTGCTCCTCACACACTGCCGCAGTAGCCAATAGCCAGGATTCAAGAGGAGCTGAACACAGAGGCCTATCTTCAGCACTAATTCAGCGTAACCATAATCCATGCATTTAATCTGGGACACCCCTGCAGACTGATGTCTGATGTCTGCTGGACTGTCAGTTATTTTAATCTATTCTGAAACAGATATCAGGGAAGAACAGTCTGAGAAGGTCATGCCATGCTACCGTGTTTGCCTGAGGTTGTTTCAATGCAGAGCAAATGAGTCTGTTTAATTGTTTAACTGGGGTCCATTTATTGACCGTTTTATTGACAATTCTGTCTGCTCTCTCATCCCGGAATATCATTCACATCCTAGTGTGTGCTAATGAAATCGCGCCTAATGTTAACCAAACAATAAATGTAAATGCAGTGCATATCAAAGCAACGTGTTTTCAGGGAAATTTTTAATGCATAGAGTGAAAGTGTAAAAGGGGTTTCCTTCATTTCTCCACCAACTTTTGTTTCAGAAGCTCTCCTGTTGCTGTTATTTCACTTGCTTTTAGAAACCTGGTGCTGAGCACGGCAAACATCACCTGAACACTGCTCAAACTGTGGCAGAACGCTTGCTGACAAAGAGTTGCACCCATCCGCGGTGGCAGCTGACACCCTAACGTGATTTAATAGCCTCTTTGATGTTGTCCAGAGTGTCAGGCATGCGGGCCACATACTGCGGCCTCATGTGGGTCATTTCTGGAATTAAAAATCGACTGCCGCGTGAGAGCAGCTCGGTGTCCGGTTCAGCTGCAGGCTAGCGTTACTCTAGTGAACTTGGGCGAGAGGGGGGAAAGACGAGAGCTCCTGCTGCGATCAATAGTAATGGGCTTCACGCGTCAAGAGAGGGGAAAAAAAGCAGGATAAATATTTGCTTCAGTCGCTGTGCTTACTGATACAGTTCTCCTGCATAGACACGGTCACAGGTTACCATAGACTAGACATAATACTTTTAAAGCTTGCAGGACTCTACAGCCTTTCCTCTACAGTAGATTGGGCAGCCTAGCACAGTAAATAGGCCTGAGGATGACTGGTTGGGGATTAATATGGCAAACAGCTATAACATAAAACTACTACCATCACTTTTCAAAAAGTTAACACAGGAGCATATGGATCCTAATATTTATGGATACTGTGTATCCGTAGGTTGTCTATGTGATATACAGTGTTAGAGCAGTTACATTTTGTACCTATGCCTAGAAAAAGAGCAGAGGAGAACTAAAAAACATTTAACAAGGATGATGTTTAATATCAATGTTCACTGCTCATTCTTTTGTATTTGACACTAACGTCCCTGTTGGTATGCTGATTTCACTTGGTTTGCATGGTCCATTTATTCTGAATAGGATGTTTTGACGTTTAATAACCTGCCTTATCTAACACAGGCACCTAAACCTCTGGAGCTGCTGTTTGTGGACGATGCACTGTCCCTATACCACAATCATCTCTCTGCCTACCCAAGCCAACCAGTCTGGAAGACTTTCTTCCAATCCTAGCGTACACTCTTAAAAATGAAGGTGCCAAATAGGGGTTTCGGGAGCTATGCCATTGCAATGGTTATGAAAGTGGTCTTCGAGGACGTCCTAAAGGTCCAGATTTTTGCCATCTTTTGGAATTGCCAGTTGGATTGGAGTGCACATTATGATCGTCTTTATGATCCTGAGGAAGTTTAAGACCCACAGTCTTCTAGAACCTTTAAAGCACGGATCTTCAGAAACTACTTAAATGGCCATAACAAACATTTTGATGCTTATTTGCCTCAACACAGATTAACTGCAGAAATGACCAATTTTGTGTTGAGATATGCCTTTAAAATAACAGTGCTCATAATCATTTACGCCTCCACAAGTACGCTGTAGTAGTTAGACCACATAAGCTGCAGAATTAACATTGTATTTTTCAGTTTGAACCATTCAGGGACCTTCATTTAAAGAGTGTATGTGTAGTTCTACCCAGCATGACATCTGACATCTGTAGTTCTACCCAGCATTCAAAAATCTGAAATGACCCTGCATCCAGAGAAAAATCCTGGTGCTTATTTATAATAAGAAAGAATCTTTCTTGTAACATGACCAGATTCAGGAAACACAATGTAAACTTCTTCTTTTCAGTGTTGACTGTGCCTACATTTCATGTCTGTATACTGTATGTTGCGAGGTGGCCCCCCAAATTCCTTTTGTCATACGCCGTTGGAAGTGCTTGCTGAGAAAAGGAATGATACCATGATATGCTGTTCTTGTCTTTATCTTGAGTCTAGCATGAATCATTGTGCCTCTGTATTTTTTTTAGGATCCCTTTTTTCTAGCCTGGACCATTTCTCCTCTGCACCGTGACATTATCTAGCCTACACGGTCTAGATTTTCAAGCAACTGTTTTTAGCCACTTGACATGGACTATCATTCGCCTCGGCAGTTAAACTTCGCTTGGCCGTTGGGCCCCTGTGTTTATCACTTTCATTTGAGTGGTGCTCCAGCCTCCCTGATGGTGCAGCATTTACCTGCGTTATGTTAGACACACATTTTATATCTTCAGATGCCATTGTTTGTAAATACACTTGTCGGAGCAGCTAAAACTAATTACAAGAAAAAAAAAATGATGAAATAAATCTTTGTCATTGTTGTAAACGTCGTCTCTGTCACTTTTTTTTCGCAAATCCGAGCCATGCTTCCTCTCAAGTTTCAGAGCCAAAAGCTCCTTTAAAAAAAGAAAGTTTTTGGCTGCAGTGGTTGCCAAGGTCACTAGAATATTTGAGAAGAAAACAAATGAAGGGAAAGCACTGAGAGGGGGCACAGGGCGTTAATCCCTTGCGAATAAAACAGCGCCACAGTGTGAACAGTTTGACGGAGGCTCAGGTCACGGATAATCCTGTTCCAACCAGATCCTATTCCTCACATCCAGATTACACTCTCAATGGACTGCTTTAGTCCAGAGTTGTTCCTCTACATCTGTAATGGCTAACGATTTCCTTCACAGGTCAGCAACTCATATTAAATCTTAGGGCTACCGATATATGGCATATTATTTTTTATCTTTATAGCTCTGTGAAGGTTGTTTGGAACTAGGCCACATAAGAACCATTTCTGGTGGCTTGAAAAACATTCATTTCTTCGTATTCTTGTAGGGTTCTTTAGGAACCTAATCTCTATCTGATGCATCTGTAACATACAATCAATTACTCTGCATACTTTAACCTGTACCCAGTAAAAGCAAACCATTCTGACTCAAACCTCTGTTGTAAAGTCATAGTCAGTGTTTTTAGTGAGTTTTTCATTCTTTTAAAGATGCAAATTAATGCTTTCACAGAGTTTTAAGTTGTTAATTAATGTAGAAATAGTAGGTATGTGTCTTTGGTTGGTAGTGAAAGATGCTCAGGTGGTGTATGACAAGTCTATTTACAGCTGTTTTTTTTTTTTTTGGAGGGGGGACTGATAAAGCTCTGCTTTTACTGCCTGGTTTACAGCAGCAGTAAAAGTGTACCAAAGCTAGTTGCACTCAAGATTCTTCATAACTTTCAGCTGTATGCAATAAGACAATCAAACAAGAACAATTTAAAAAGCTCAACACAATCACAAGAACATGCAGTTTCTCCAAATTCAACACAAAATGCCACTATTACTACTGCAGTCTTAGAATTATTCAACACCTTCATGACAAGCGTCTTTAGTACTTAGTAGAGCACACATTTGCTGTTATGACCTGCTGCAAACATAATGCACAGCTGGACACAAGCCTCTGGCATCGTTCCATGGCCTACAGTCCACAAATAGTAATCTTGGGTTTGTGTGCTGCAAGCACCCTCTTCAAATCCCACCAAAGATTTTCTATGGGGTTCAAGTTGGACGACTGCGGCGACCACTATAGAACCTTCCATTATTTTTCTGAAACTAAGCCCCGGTGAACTTTGACTTATGCTTGGGATAAGTGTCCTGTTGGAAGCTACAATGATGCCCAACCCTCAGCTTTGTCATTGAAGGCATGATGTTTTCGTCTAGGACTTTCTTATACTTGATTGAATCCATCTTGCCCTGCACAGGCTGCTGGTTTTCAGTGCTAAAGGAAGCAAAGAAGCCCCAGAGCATCACCGAACCACCGCCATGCTTCACTGTAGACAGGGTCCTCTTTTCAGTGTATGCTTCTTTCTTCCTCCTCCAGACATACCGCTGATCAAAACATACCTGAAAAGTTCTGGTTTTGTTTCATTTTGTTTCATTGTTTCATCATTTGTTTAATGTGGGAACAGTAAAACGGTATGTCCGGAGGAGGAAGAATGAAGCATACACTGAAATGAACACCCTGCCTGATTAGTTTATTGCAATTGAAATATAAAAAATAGGACAGCATTTCAAAACTACTGTATGTCTAATGTGTCAGATTTCTGTTCTGTGTATCAGTTAGCTGGATCACGGACTGTGCTGAGGGGTTTAGCGTGCTTGCTAGCTAGCTAACTTCTCTAAATACAGTTAGCTAGATAGATGGTTCTAGCTAACTACAAGCCCAAACACAGCAGAACCTGTCTCTCAGTTTACTGTTTGCCTTCAGACATGAGTTTACATCGTCTGTGTGTCTGTAGCTCAGCTGTTAGTCACCAGCAGCTGCACTGAGCTGGCTGATACTCGGTGGCGCTGTAGCTGAGCTAGCTCAGCAAAGGCTAGCTTAGCGAGTGGCTACAGATCCAAAACAATGGAGAAAACGCTGTAATTTCAGCTTTCTGTGCTTTTAACAACAGTCGCTCGATCTGAGTGCTTTTTGTTTAAACGTATATATTTGGGTTTTCTGTCAGCCAGACTTGAATTTGTACTGGGGTGAGCAGGCCGCTATCGTGCTAAGTAAGCTAGCTAGCTAATGCTAACTAGCTAGCCTGTCTCTTCTGATTCAGAGCAGTTTAACATTTACAGTGACTATTTAACACTTTATTGAATGACATAAAAGTGTGCTTGTTCACGTGGCTAGCTAGTTATTCACCCTGTGAGCAAACTGAACTTTGCATTTGATCATTTTTTAGTTTTAAAATGAGGCATATTTAGGTGGCACAGAAGCCACGTAAATGTAGCTAGAACCATTTGCTCTACTTGCTCCACTCCCCCTCCAGGAATACTTGATGGTATGACAGTATGGGGGGGGGGGGGGGGAGTGTCTACCCCCACATCCCTAAATTGAAAGTTTGTGCATTTTTAAAGTTTTGAAACTGTAACAAAAACAGTGTATTTATTCCTACATCTTTCTGGAGTGTTTTGCCGGTCCTCTTGTTGTGTCCTTTCAGCACGATGTGCTGTTAGCAAGCTGAAGAGACTGTAACTGGGTAGCTTATAGCCTTGCCTTGCTATTGAACTCTCATTGTTATTATAATGCAAAGGTATGGCCCCTTTAAATATTCAATATATATACTGTATATCAATTAAAGAGTCAAAAATGAGTCATGTCCATAAGCATTTGTCACACACTATCTTTATTTATATCTAAATTCTGCCTCTGTAGTCTTTTAGCTACATTCAATGGGTGTAACACACACATGGCAACCATATAGGAATTACAGCCATGGCAAAATCCATTTTCACAGCCTCAACAAAATAAATGAGAAAATAAATTCATTATTTAATACTTGTATGTAAATCTTTTGCAGTCTGTGACTGCCTAAAATCTGGTGGAAAGCAGAAATGGACATAACCAGAGTCTCCTCTGTTGAGATGCTTTGCCTTTACTGCAGTTCACTTGTTTGTGGCTCTTTCTGCTGTTTAGTTTGGTCTTCATTTCAGGGAAAAGCTGGGTTGGGTGGCTGTCAGGTGACTGACTCTGCCATTAGTTTGATAAATATTGGCCATTGTTTGTAAGCCTTTTAACGTCCAAATTACAGTGAAGGCAAGTCGCTCTGTGTGTTTCTCTGCTATTACTGCAGTGTTGGGATGAAGGTGCCAATACTGAAGACTTTTTACACACTATCAGTTAGAGAGGTTAATAATCAGGCTATTATGTCATGATGTGCCCTCAGGATTAATCGATTACATGTTAAGTGAGCCAGAGAAGAGCTGATTACCCCAGCACTAGCACCTTGCTCTACTGTTACAGTGCGTAGTGCTGTATTTAGTGGTCAATGATAATGTCGCTGACTATGCAGACCACTAACGAAAATTCAATGTTGGGACAACGTCTAATGCAAACGTTGCTCAGTTGCTTATTTGTTTATGTTGCACAAAAAAAAATTAGCCATTATATCAATGTAAATAGACAATAGACCCTCTGTAACACAGCTAGTGGAATGCAGTGTGGTTTTAACTGTCTATATAATCAGTAATTTAAATCGCTTTGTTATTGATATGTGAAAAAAGGTGTTTTTTCATCAAGTTACTTTAGTTAGGAAAGCTGAGCAGCTCAACTAAGTAAACATATGCTGTAGAACACAAACCCCTCCAGCAGAGATCCTTGTTTACTTCACACCATCTGACAAAATGAAAGCAATTCCTGCACTGAAAGATGGGCTGCACCACAAAGCAGCTACATCAAACAGAAGTGTTGCAGAATTAACAATAACTGAAGGTAGTAAGACTTCAGAAGCACGTTTTTAATTATGGTGGACTATTGACTGACTGCTTTTTAAAATCTACAGTCTTCAAAACAAACTTCTGAACACTGTTAAAGTACGAACATAATCATACCCACATGGACCTGAAGAAACGCTGCAAATGGGGGGGGGGGGGGGGGGGAGCGGACAGTGGTATGCAAAAGTTTGAGTACTTCTAAGTAACTTAGTGTGTAAATGATTTCTGAAAGGGCAAATGATTAAAGCTGAAATATTCTTTTCAACATTTTAAGCAAAATTAATATTTTATTTTTGTTTTGTAGAATTTAAAGTGACTAAAGGAAAAGAACAGCATGATTTGAGCTCTCAGATAACTTGTACCTAGGTCTCAGTCCTTAATTAGCTCGTTGTTTTTGGTCATCGTTAGGAAAGGCCAGGTAATGTAAGTTCAAAGCTTTAAACACTCTTGCCTCCTTAAACCCAACAACCAGGAGTGCCCCAATGCCCCTAAAACACACTTCAATATGGTGAGGGAAGTTAGAATATGCAGAAAATCTTCCAAGCAAGACCTGAACGACTCAAGCTATAAGTCGAAAGGGAGTCTTACTGACCATAACCTTTTGCTCTTTGGCCCTTTTTTCTTTGTTTGCTGTTTTGAACCTGTGAAAGGTTTCAAAAAAATGTAACAAAAAAAGGATTTTTTGTTAAAATATTTAAGGAAAGTGTCATCTTTAACTCTGGTCATGTTTTATTGGCTTAGTTATTCACACTAATAGATACTTTGAGCAGGTGTGCCTTTGCAACCTTTGCATGCCAATGCATATATAGTGCCAATAAATAAAAATAAGGCATATTTTTGTGCCATTTTTAGAAACTTGTTTCATATCCTTAACTGCTTCCTTTTTAAAGCCTGTGCGTTTTAGTCAAGTCATTAAAAGTTATTCAACTTATTTATTAGTAGTTCATTTAAAAGAGAAAGATACTGTAGTATCTTCTGAATGACTAGCAAAGGTAGGCATTGAAAAAGAAAGTGATTATACCATGTGTGTGAAGCATTGCTAAAAGCCAGCAGGAGGCCTCAAAAGGCTAACATCAGACTTTGTTTCAGAAATGGAACACTATTCAGCTTTATACAGCCCATCTGCAACTCTATTCAGTGTGCTAAAAATACCCCAGCACTACAGCACAGAGTATTCATTTCTCCTTTCAAACAGGCAAAGCCTGAGGCTGGGTGATATTTCCAGGGCCAGAGAGCAGGCTGTGCATAAGGCCTCGTGGCTTTGGTCCTCTTAAAATGGGCAGATGCACAAATCAGACTTGGACTGACCTAGACACAGAAAATCAATAGAAAAAGATAACTCTACAACAGGAAATTAACGTTCTCCACACGGTATCTGTCATAACCATCCATATTCCAAAAGCTTGAAGCTTGACTTTAGCTTTAGCTTTCATCCCTCAGTATTCCTTCAATGGGTGATAAACAGAACACACACATTATTACAGCATTAGCTGTAAATGAATGACTGAATGAATGCTTCGGATCTGGGACAAGACAAGCCACAGGGTTTATGGGAGAGTGCTGCGGGCCCCTTCGGCAGGTGTTCCAGTCAGACTGAACCTCATGAGAACACCTGGCTGATTACACATACATCCCACCAGGCCGGTTCACCGACGGGACAGCTCAATTATAGCGCTTAGCACAGACTACACTGTGCAGTAACTGCAGATGAACGGGACAGTGCTTTATTCAGGACAGGAAGGAGAGTCTGTGTGTGTGTTCTGAACGGGAGGGCGTATTGGTGGTGGTGTCCTTATTTTGTACTGAAAAAAGAAAAAAGAAAACTGTCCCTCAAGGGTCCCTCAGATTGTCTTTCTTAGCAGATGCATATGTTGCTATCATAATTGCACATTATCACATTAACCACATTACTCTCTATCAACTGCAAATTTGAGATTTAATTAGTGCTATAAAAGCTTTGCTGAAGCAGTTTCTGTATCAGCCACTTTAGAGAAAGCACCTCTGGCTAAGTCCATTGTGCTCTGCTGAGCCCTACACATTATTTCCATTGTACTGCTGCCTCATGGACTCAAATCCAACTCAAGGCTGTCCAAGTCTGTAAAGATTGAGATGGAATAGGCCTGCTGTTTTTGCTCTTTTGTAGACCAGCCTCTGTGCAGACTTTCACTTTGTTCTGAGATTGCACTTCTCAGCGTCTCTTTGTGAAAAATGAACTGAATAGAAAGTGCTATCATTCACCTAAAAAGAGCCCTGGGTGATCAACCAATAATGGAGATGATCAATATCCAACATTTTTCGTAGATAGTGAAGAAGAGAAAGGAAAAGAGAGATTACGTTATTGGCTAGAACTATTTTCTAGGCTTAACTCCAGTGAGAATTAGGGTAAATTCTCAACAGAAGTTGAGGGATGTAAAAAAATATGCTAAACTTGGTAGACAGTCAAGTTATTTAAAATTGAATGTATTTTGCATAATTTTTGCATTTCAATCACATAAACATTATTGATCCCACGCTCAGGTGAAATCAGGTCACAATTTGAAACCTAACCACAATTTGAATCTTGGACTCCTGGCCATGTATGGCTCTGGCATTGCCAAGTATAATTTTTTGGAACACTTAGACAGTTGTGCCACCGGGGAGCCTAAAATTATTATTATTGTTGTTATTATTATTATACTCAAACACTTAAGTCACTATATATATGTATGTGTGTGTGTGTGTGTGTGTGTGTATGTATATATATATATATATATATATATATATATATATATACACATACACACACACACACACACATACATACATACATACATACACACATGAATATACACATATATACATATGCACACACATACATTATATATATATATATATATATATATATATATATATATATATATATATATCTCCATCCAGGCTCTAGATGTCTCACAATTGGTGAAATGGACCTCACCTGGAACGTCCAGCCAATGGTAAATCAGTATTCAAAAGGGAGTACAAATAGACCATGAAGACAAAAAAATACTCCACACAACTCAGAGAAAAGGTTATTGAAGACTACAAGTCAGGGGGTGGATACAAAAAAACTTTGAACATCGCCTGAAGTTCTGTTAAATATGTCATTAGAAGACTAGGTATGTGTGGAATATGGATTATGGCATGTGTGTAAATCTGCCTAGAGCAGGCCGCCCTCACAAACTGAGTGACCGTGCAAGAAGGAGAACAGTGAGGAAAGCTACAAAGACCTATAATGTCCGTTTCACTAATTGTGAGACCACTAGCAATACTTACCTGTTGAATTAGGTCAGTCACTTTAAAGGTGGGGGTGAATATTTCTGCAGTCACTTATTTTACATTCTATATTTTTATTTACTTGTCATAACTTTGTAGAAAACGTTTTTTCTGACTTTGACATTACAGAGTTTTTTTTAGTAAATTTTTTTTTAGTCAAAAAAGCCCAGTTATTTTGACCATGATTCCATTTATAAAAGCAATAAAATGGGGAAAACACAAGGGTTAATACTTGTGGGCAGTGTCAATATCAGCCCACCCATATCTGCTTACATAAATAGATACTTCAGTTCTACTTCAGTTAAGTTTTGATGCTTAAACGTTTAGAAAGAGCTCTCCTTGTGTTTCATTGGTTCATGTTCCATGTTTTCTAGTTTTGTGCTTGTATAAGTGACTCAGCTTGAATTTTCATGTGGTCTGGATGACTGACATGAATATCCGTGGAGTATCTAAAGCAGCTTCTTGTGGTCAGAAGAATTGCACAAACAGAGCATGTTTTGGACAGTTAACAAAAGAAAAGGTCCACACGGCAGTGTTTTCTATGAAATGCTGAAACACAGATAATGAGAGTTTTCTCTGCTAAGTCTCACCTTCACTTGGTTTTAGAATGTAAATTAGTGAAGTTCAGGCAGCTCCAGATCTGTAATGTCAAAGCATTCCTATAGTATTTCATGCTTTGTCAAGTGATAAAACAAATGATGTGCTAGTGCTGCACTTTGTAACTCAATATGCAGTGATCTGACCCCGAGTGTTCAAACCTAAGCTTGCAACTGCTGCCAATTTTCAAGGATGATTTAAAGTAGTTAGCAAGTCTGTGCTGCCAACTGTATGCATGAATGTGTAATTATGTGCAGATGGGAAAAGCTGATGAGTGTGGAGTTGCCAGTGCGGTTTATGGTTTGGTGTTGACCAGGCAGCCAGATGCAATGAGAAGGATGTGGTTTTCAGACATGGACTGTACACCTCATATCATTATGGGAAGAGCATGTTCTCTTTTTGACTGGGATTGATTTACAGCAAACTAAAGGCTCCGTGTTGTAGATGTAGCAAGACTGATTATGTCCCTGATGAGCATAGCATGCACTGCCTTTTGGAAGTAATGCAAGTTGTTGCTCCTATATCAAAAACATCATGGTGTTCTACTTTTTACACCATTTGAAATGGTATGAACTGAATACAAATAATTCCATGGCAAATAGATCAATGAAAGTAGGCCAACATAATGTGGAATTAACCCCCCCCCCCCTTTTTTTTTTTTTTTTTTTGTAAGCGTTCGAGCATCTTCTGAAATCAACACAGGGTGAAAGTTATGCAAACAGCACAGCTACAGGTTGGTTAGAGGTCCCTTAGTAAGTTGCACCTTGACCAGATGCTTTTGATATCCATCATCAATGTTCTAGCAGAATTCTGGTTGGATCTGGTTTCTTGGCACTGATCTGACTTTTAAGAACAATCCACATATTTTCAGTAGGGTTGAGGTCAGGACTTTGGGAAGGCCATTCCAAAAGCCTAATGTTAGCCTGCTTTTTCCTTTCCACAATCTCCTTTGATGTGTGTTTAGGGTCTTTGTCCTATTGGAACCCTAAGTTGTGTCCAAGTTTCAACTGTCTAGCTGATGGTTTGAGGTTATGCTGAAGAATTCTGAGGTTGGACAGGGAATGATGCTACCACCAACAGGTTAGCCACTTGGTTTAGTGCTCTTTGGATTAAATACCTTGCCTTCACTGTAATAAGCAACTCAGTCTTTATCATATGACTAAAACATTTTCCTTTAGAAGACTGCTAACCTTCAGCTGCAAACCTTTTTAGCTTGAAGTTGATTTTGGAGCAGGGGCTTCTTTCTTGGATGGCACCATCTTAGTCTGTGGTGATGTAAAACGTGTTTGACTGTAGCTAGTTTGACTTTCTGTTTTTGAACTGATCTTAGAACCTGCAGGTGTTTACAAAAGAGATTTCTGACTGACTAAATCTACAATTATCCCTCTCACATCTGCACTGAGCTCCTGAAATTGTCTCATTGAACGGTGTGTGTAGTCAATCGTGATCACTAACAAGAAGTGCAGATTTCTGAACCTCCTCTCCAAAACACATCAAACACTAGAAAACAAATAGTCTGAAAAGTTTTAAAAGACTAAAGTCTGAGACTAAAGACAATTAGATATTTCTCATTTAATTGAGTGAGTTATTACTCACAGACTATGATTTTGCAAAGAATCAGGCAGGGTCACGATTGGCGAGACTGCAACTACATTCCTTTTGAGATCATTTGTTATTTTTATTATATTTTTTTATAGTATTTTATTTTACGAGGCTTCCCCACAGTCTGTTCCATGTCCCACCTACCTGCCAGAGATGTCATTGTAGCCGCTTTGCTACTTCCTGTTTGTTGCTGTAGAGAGCTCACCTGTTGGTTATTCGATGTCAATGCCACAGTTTGCATGATATTAAAACCTTACACCAAACGATGGAGATGATGGGAGCTGCGGGAGCTCACTGCAACTGTAGCAAAGTTCATGTGATTTTATTCTGACATTGAAAGTTTGTCTGCGACAGTGAAATTGCTTGGAAAGTCATTTGGTGTAGGGCTGGCATGGCTGATCTCTTTTTTTTTCAAGCTTCTATGAGCCAGAAGAATGTTTTTTTTTCCCCCAAATAAAAAAATTAGCATTGCTGAAGATTTTTTTCTAAAAATAAAAAATGACGCCTCTACCTTAATACAAGGTTGTTAAAAGATTTAGTCTTTTCAACCCACAGATTTCTTTTATTTAATGTTTGCCACTATGAAGGCCATTATTATTTTACTGGGAGTGTAAAGTAGGCCTCATGCTCAGTATTGCCTCTCAAAGCTTATGCAGCCACACTGTTAAGAAACAGTGTCAGTGTAAACAGCAAGCTATTTTATCCCCTCATCAGAGAGCTTGATTTAAATGCAATGCTCACATCGCTCGTCTGGCTCAGTTTTTCCATGCGCTCTCTGAATGTGTCTGCGAATCCAAGCGGATGGAGATGCCTGAAATGAATATTTCTCTTGGCTCCTGACTTGTCAGCTCGAAATTAGGCATGCACTCGAATAACAGCTCGTGTCAAAGTTGCATATTGTCTCAGGAATCTGCTGTCTGCCAAGGGGACAGGAGGTGTGAAAAGGGGGAGTGACCCTTCTGCCGTTCATTTACACGCTCCGGCCCACACTCTCTCAGTGAAACCTCACACATGCCTGCACAGTTCACACAAAGCCCTCATTCTCTTTCTCCTTACTGTAGGCCTGGTTGGTATTCACCAAACCCGTTGGCAAAGCTTTGTATCGTATATACAATTTGTACAACCATGACGGCATTGGTTAGGCGTGAGCTGTATGCTGTGTAAACACGGTCTCAATTTCAATTAGGGTCTTGAGGTTAGACATAAAGCTGTGATTTATACCAGGAGTGAAATTATCAATTACTCAGTAGTAAAAGCCAGTAATGAAAGACAGCACCATCCGTTCGCATGTGGTTAGGAAATGCTGGCAAGTTATTAATCACATCACAAATTCAACGAGCCAGCCTCACATTGTGTTGCGTTGTCAAATTTGGCTCCCTCCCTGAAACATGTGCTCCAAATGAGGCCTCTAATGTGTTTCCCTGGCATTCCAAGAGCGCTGCAGGCTCCAGTGGAGCGTTGCCTTCACATGGGCGATGGTTCATGTACAAGAGTCGAAGAGGGCAAATAAAGTCAGTCAGTCTTTCATATCTAACAACACGCTCAGTTCATCACTTCTCACTTCTGTTAACTAAGCTTGAAACACACAAGACCTGTTCTGCTCCAGTCATGCTACAGAGTCCTGGGAATCTCTTTGTAATGATGCCACTAAAAAGGGACCAGTAAGAACTTCTTCAAATACTGAAATGTCAATATTGTTTTGACACTAGGTCAGTTAAATTGATTGAAAGTTCAAAGATGAATTAATGTGATGAATTATTCTAATCTAGAGAATGCATGATTACTCTTTGTTCGTTTCCGAGGTGTTCGACCTTAGCACTAAACAGAGGGATTCTGACGTTCATGACAATATGTCAAAATATCACGTTCCTTTCATCCTAGTTCACGGAAAACCAGCTGTGCGCAAAGGCAGGCTTTGTACAGTATCGGAGCCGCTGGAACTTTGTCAGGAAAAAGATGTAATGAGATCTAAAGCATTAAATAAAAGTCCATGGGAGATTTACTCTGCCAAACAGCACCGACTGACCACAGTTCAAGCCTTCAGTCTGATTTACGAGCTACTTTATCTGATTTAATGAGCATTTCAACAATTAGCTTAGCCCGTATCGGAGCCCACAAGTCCTCTATCAGCCATGACCTGTGAAAATGCAGCTGCTTTTTTTAACGACCACAAACCTGGGGTTTCTTTTTAATGGGCGGCTATCGCAGCTCAGTCACAAGGCAAGGCTCATTATGCCATCTTGGAGGAGCAGCCACAGTTTCGCCTCTTTTTTTTTTTTTTGGCCCCTCTGCCACTGACTTTTTGGAGAATAATACATCATCTCTCAAAATAGCCTGTCCCACACTGCAGGTATGACTGTAGTGAGTGGAGAAATATTGGAAAATCAATTAGGGCCAGGAGGCTGCCTGTTGTCACTGACATGTCATTAGTGGCTTAATCAAGGTTAGTATGATGCTTCTGGAGCCAAGGATGGGTTGAGAATACATCCCTCTGTGCCACGTAGTCAGGTGGGCTGTTTTGATGACGTCAGTTAGTACAATACGCAATGCACACAGCCAGGGCCGGTGACAGTGTCGCAGTGTTCTTTTAAGAACGTTTGGAAAAACTCGGCTCCCATTTGTTGTTTTAGCCAAAATATGTGAACTGTTCATATCAGAACTTCAGGACTGACAACATTATCTTGTCCTATACATCTATAAGTCTGTACATAGATCAGCCATGACATTAGCACCACCTGTCTAATGTTGAGTAGGTCCCCCTTGTGCCGCAGCCGCAGCAGATCTGCCCATTCAAAGCATGAATTCCACAAGACCTCTGAAGGAGTCCTATTAGGTGGGGCCTCCATGAATCGCATCAGTGATCCTTAGGCGCCCATGACCTGGTCACTGCTTGTCTTTTCTTGGACCACTTCCGGTAGAGACTGACCACTACATACCAGAAAAGTCCTGCCTGATGTTTTGGAGATGTTCTGACCCAGTTGTCTAGCTGTCATTATTTGGCCCTTGTCAAAGTGGCTCAGCTTGCCCATTTTCCCTGCTTTTAACACCACCTTCAAGAACTGACTGCTCACTTGCTGCCTAATATGTCCCACCCCTTCACAGATTCCACTGTAAATTAAGATAATCAGGGTTTTTCACCTCACCTCTCTGTAGTACTAAAGTTATTCCTGATTGGTGTGTAACAAAATAGAGTTACAGAAATGTCCTTGATAAAATTACTGTAGGGTAAAGTACTTTAGGAACATTAGGATAACCTTTTCCTATGGTTGGCTGAGCAACTGAAAAAAAAAAACCCTAATGTTATTATTGTCAGGTATCAGGTGACAGGAAACAGATCATTTGCATTAACTACAATAATAGGATATTATATTAATCATAGTGAAACTGCAGCAGCAGCAGTGTTTCAGTTGTGAGGGTGATACCTTTTTTGTGTATTTTTCCAAAAAATACCAGGCAATTCAAACACGTTCTTCCTATTCCCTCTCACCTGTGTGTGTTGATGTTAATGAAATCTTGCCAGATGAAATACTGCAGCTTTGGCGGCGGATAATAAGGAGGCTCATTTGATCCCGTGGCTGTTTATTAGGGGAAATAGTATGGCACGTAGACTTACTTGAGTTGGAACTTGGAAAGTGAGAGCTAAAACTGGGGAGCACAGCAGGAAAACTCACTGCTACAACATTCTTACCCTATTTTGATTAGGAGTATTAAACCTTCCAGTTTGTCATACTGTCTAACTATCACTTACATTTTTCCTTTTGTTTTTTTCAGCATTTATATGTAGCTCAGCTGTGCATGTACTGTTGGTTGCTTGGTAACCAGACATGGCAATTGATTATCAACCTTGATTTCTAAATTAGGAATAAGATTAGATTTATTTCTGAATGATAAACGTGTGAAAAACACAGATATGAGCTTGTTAGCTTTTCATTTATGACTCAATTGTTAATATGGCCTTTGCTTGTCCAACCTAGCAACATTTGCTACGAAAAAATGCACTTTCATTGGTCAGTAGGCCAGGAATAGGTAATTTACTCAATTACTATGAAAGATGTACACTCTTAAAAATGGTAAAAGGGTTTCTGTAGTAATCACAGTGTAATTCGGTATAGAACCGTGGAGACTGCCAAGTTTAAGGGTTCTTTAGATTGGTGGAAAAACGTTTAGAGGTGATTCTATATAGAATTTTTTTTTATTTAGTTTAATTTGTGTTTGGTGTGGCACAATGGAGAACACCACTACCTGCTAGTGAGCTGTTACACCATGTGGGAGACTGGCATTTGGTTCCCAGTCTGGGTTTCTATGCTGCGCTGCACCAGTAAGAGTCCTTGGGCAAGACTCCGAACACTACAGTAATACGAGTAACTCCTAAGTCGCCATAGATAAGAGCGTCAGTTAAATGCTATAAAGGTAAATGTGTTTATGTGAGTGAGGTTTGTAGTTTGAGGTAAGTTATGGTAGCATAAAGGTAAGCAGGCCACACATGCTAAGCTGAGTTAGTGTCACTAGTTATGATATTAAATTTTTTATCTTTAAGCACAAAATGGCCAAAGTACTGTGATTGTTTAGGTCGTTCAGCCGTAAACAGATGGCAAAATGTATGAGAACATGCCTTAGTCGGTTATCTGACCCTTCTTTCAGTTTTACAGTTTTTCACTGGAAGCTCAGGTAGATGCTTCTCTAGCTGTCCCCTACACCCTCCCCCTCACAAAACACACACACACATACACCGAGAATATGCCAGTGTCAGAGAGCAGAGAGGTGGTGGAATACAAAGAGCTCTGCAGCAGCAGGCATTTCAATAGCCTTAAGAGGGAAGAAAAAGCGTACTGTCATGGTGACGTTGCTAAGCAACAAATAACATTTTATTAATCTTGGACTACATGTTGCTCAAAAAAGGAAGGATGTGCAGCTTTGTGGTATATGTATCAGACGAGCATTGTGGATCCTCTGGTCTGTGTTGTGAGGTCCGTGGTAAAGAAACAACCCTAACCTCTAAATCCACCAGACCATAAAATAAGATTAGTAAAGGAAATTAATACACATTTTCCTCCCTGTCTAGACTAATAGAAAGTCTACTGTATACACAGGAGTGTCCTGATCCCTCTTAGAATAATGCACGTGTTTATCAGTGTTTTCTTTCCAACTGGATTTCATTTTGCAGTCCAATTCAGGAAGCTCCTGTAAATCTTAAATTTCGTTAGACTTATCGCTTCCAGAGAGCATGTGTAGTTAATTAGGACAGACTGGCCTGAACCTAGGAGTGAGTCAGACGTCTCAGAAGTCATGCTTAACATTTCAGACCCATTACTGTAAGTTTGTCAACAAATGAAATGATCCATGGTGAAAGTTTAACACAGGCTAACGTCAGCAAGAAAGTAGTGGTGCACCCAGGTTTGGTCCAGAAGCCAAATGCAATGAAAATGCTGTTATGCTATTAAAATGCCTAGCTTTTACAGTCCACTAAAGCCATGGTTAAATCACAGTGTTGGGAAAGGCCAATAAGTTGTCCAAAAACTATGCAGTATCTATGCAGTGGTCTTTGGACATGGCCTGTGGTCAGCTGGCTGAGGAGATTGTAGCCAGTCGGCTAACTTCAGCTTTTAGCCTAACACCTGCCCAGCACCCTCTTGCCTCCCAAGATTTGGCTTTCTTGTGCAACATGTTTTTGAGTTCCCTTGCTGATGTGTGGTTTGCTCTGAGATAATGCGGTTTGTGCTTAAGGGAACCGACTTTTGAGAGAAGAGTTGGAAAAAGCGTCGGCCTTGCACTAATATCTTCTCTGTAAATACCAATTTGCTTCCCTGAAAAAAAAAAAAAAGTGAAGCTGTCTATATTGTCGTCTATATCTATATATTTCTTGCCGTAGGTTTAGAGATTGTTTGGTTAGTTTGACCAGCTGACTGAAATTCCTCAAGTAATAAATGTGTAGTTAGTGCAAAAAAATGTCCAAAAGCTATTAAAAGTCCCAGCTGCAGGAAAAACGTATTTGTGTTTGCCGTCAACTAAAGCCCATGGTTAAATCATAGTGTTAAAAAAGGCCAGTTATCTAAAAGCTACTCAGGAAGAATACTTGAAATATTCTCTGTCTACAATCTCTTCAATTAGCTAACCGTATACCATTCCCAAAGAACAGTCAGCTGGCATTAGCTTTTGGTTTAACACTGACTTTGAAGAGAAGAGGTGGTAACAGCCAATCAGCTGTGTATTTAGCCTAGCACAGATGTGTTATCAGGGATTGTTAGAGTAGTTTCAAGTAAGAAGTGGCATGTCACTCCACTGCTGCGTTCTCTTCACTGGCTTCCTGTAGCTGCCCGCATCAGATTCAAAACCCTGATGCTGGCCTACAAAGCCAAGAACGGACCAGCCCCTCCATACTTGATGGCAATGGTCAAAAGCCGATCTGCACCAAGAGCCTGTCGAGCTTCAAGTACGGCTCGGCTCGACCCGCCATCCCTCAAAATCCGCGGAGGACAAGCGTCCAGGCTTTTTTCTGTCCTGGCACCAAAGTGGTGGAACGAGCTTCCCCTGGGTGTCCGAACAGCAGAGTTGCTCGCTGTCTTCAAAAGCAGACTGAAGACCCACCTCTTCAGAGAACTTGGGCGAATAGCAGAGTGGTCACCCTATTAACTTGTGTTTAGTAGTGTCTTAACTTGGAGGTATCTTTGAATTTTAGCCTATTCAAACTAGCTGAGGTTATTGTTAAGTAAATAGAAAAGCACTTTTTGTAAGTCTGCTATATGGCGTAAATATTGATGCAATAAGGTTTACTGTCCGAATGCTAGAAAAAAAGTCCAAGCTGGCAGGGTCCACTCGAGTGAGTCAGACACAGCAGAAGTCATGCTTAACATTTCAAACCCATTACTGTAAGTTTGTCAACAAGTGAAATGCTCCATGGTGAAAGGGAACATGTTTAACTCTGGCTAACTCCAGCCGTAAAGCAGTGGTGCACCCTGCGGTTTGGTCAAGCTTGGTACAAATGCCAAATGCAATGAAATTTAATGTCTGAGCGCTATTAAAATGCCCGGCTGCCGGGGTTGCATATGGTTTTTACAGTCAACTAAAGCCCATGCTTAAATCATGGTGGTAAATGGGCCCGTGAGTTATCTAAAAGCTATTTAGTGAGAATATTTGGAATACTGCAAAAGAAGAATGATTAATTTAGCGACTGCTGAGGGATTGCATTTGGTGAGAATCTGCATGAAGAATATCTTCGACAGCTCTGAGATAATGGGAAAAAACCCTATCATTACACTGTCACTGATGTCAAGCAACACCTAGTTTAATCATGGGAAAATAAGCATACACTTAATCCTACAGCTGTCACACATAGGTGGTAGTTATAAATTGGGATTATTCAATTCCATAGCGTTTTTGATCATGCTTCAGAGTGTGTGTAAGTGTGGGTTACAGCTCAGTGGGCTAGTCCTTTTCTTTCAGTTGCAGTGTATATACTCATGTGCTCATTTTTTAAAATAATCAAATCCATTGTCTAACACCCTTCTTACTTTCGAAAACCTGAACCTCAGCGTCTTTCTTTCTCTGCAGGAGCAGTTCGGAGACTGTTTCAGTTCAGTGCTGTTTTAATTTAACCCAGATAAGCGTAATAAATGTTTGGGCTGAACACTTTTGAGTACTCTACCTTTAGAAACAGAACCCATTTCCAGCCACCCTCTGCCAGCGTCAATGGTGAAATGCCCTCTTTAAAGTTGTGTTTCTCTGGGCCTACAGTATATATAGTCCAATGAAACCTTTTCGTGGCCCCATTTGACACAGTTAAATGAAGCACGGCTGTGCCGCTGGCGCCCCACGCGTATCTTTGTGTGGAGTCAGTGGAGCTCAGTCAGGCGGCTGCTACATACCGGCTATAAGGACACACAGGACGTTCTTGGGTCTTTTTTTATTTTTTTTTATTAAGCGTACTCCTTGGAAACACATAATTCAACAGTGAGTGGCAATTAGAGATGACTATGATCTAATAACCAGGAGACAAAAACCAGCAGAAAAAGCTGGAATGTATGCTGAAAAAAGAGAACAGACTCTGACCTGGTTTTGAAAGAAGTCTAGCCTTAAAAGATCACATAATGTAAACTCGAGGAAAACTGCTTGTGTTATGCTACACCACTAGCAAACGTTAACCAAAAGAAGCAGCTAGCATTGTATTGTACTAGCATTACAGTCCATTATATTAAACACACTGTAATTGAGATTTTAACAGTATCATAGAATGCATGTACTGTATTTTGTATGTATTTTACCTGATGGTTAAGTAGTAAGTATGTGACTTTGGTTGGGGTGAAAAATGCTCAGTTGAGGATTTACAAGTACCTTTACCACCCTGTTACTTTGCTTCAGAATGAAACATGTTGATTTTGCTTTTACGGCGGGCTCCTGAAAAATATTTTGAGGTCTGTTCAGATTAGACTGTGCCACATAGCATAACATATCTTAATATATCATATCATACTATACCTTAGCTTACCTTTTGTTTTTAAACATTGTTGTAGCACTGAGCATTGTAATCATTTTGTTGTGATTAAATTCTTCAGTGGGTAGGAATTTAGTGTCTCACTCATCTAATCTAAAATGTAATGCTGGCAGTATTTTCTGTTGGATATTATGTTTATGAGCATGGGTACACACCGCCGCAATGTTGTAATTACCAGTGGGAAACAAGAGTAGCTGTTCTGTAATAGAGTTCCTCTTCTGGTGCACTGTAAAATGACTTCACTGGTGAGCGCTTTGGGGAAAACGCTGCATTGTTCCTTGCATAGGATCCTCTTGTTTCTACACATTTTGTGTATATTAAGTGTATTTCTGTTTATTTAGTATATACTGTAGAGTGATTACGTGAGCCTTACCATGAACATTTCCATGAATAAATGTCCTGCAAATGACATGTTGTGCAAATGACGGATTAACCTTGACTTGAGTTTAAGAAACAGGCACAATTCTATTAAATAATAATAATAATATACACAAAAAAATTTTTTGTAGCTCTCAGAAATCATTATGCCTACTCTGAAATCCTAGAAGACCCTGAGGGTTCGCTTCTGGCTATCTCTTTTTCAGGGGAAAAGAGGTATTATGCCCAATATGTCCATTAGGACATTGTTCAAACTGCTTAAATAAAAGTGGCAAACTTTAATCCTTTTACCTGGTGAGTGGCTGTGGATTTCAAATGATCTACAAAAAGTGTTTTTTGTTTTGTTTTGTTTGTTTGTTTGTTTTTTGCTTATTTTTTATTGACAGCTTCCTAATGTTATTTTAGAGATGAATGGCATTGACTGTTCCCAGCAGACATCTCTAGAGGACAGATGATGTGGAGTAAGTTCGGGCCGGGGGAGTGAAGGTTTTGTGCTCAGGGCTGAGTACGGTAATGATTCCTGGGGAAACTCAAGGCTGATGGAGATATAATAGGCCCTGTTCTAGTTCTCTTGTGGCTGGGTTTGTGGTCCTATCTCGCAGTGACTCATACACTCCTTTATCTTGGGTTTCAGCAGAGGGAAACCTCAGCGTGCAAACCGCATTTAAAAAAAAAAAAAAAAAAAGAAAAAAGAAAGAAAAGCAAGAGCTATGAATTATGGGATTGTGCGATACAGCCAATATTTGATCCTCACAGTAGTTCTGGTGCATAATAAATCACGTCACAGTTTGTCGGCGTGGAATGCCAGGCCTTTTCTAAGACAAACTACAGCTTGCTCACAAAAAAGCCTTAAAAACACACAGCCACTGATACAATGACGATGATGCAGTAATTTGATTACAACTGTAATGGCTCATACTGTACACACATGTAACTAGTGAGTAGCAAGTCACTGTGATATAGCAGTCTAACATGAAACACACACACACACACACACACACACACTATGCGTTAACATGCACTTGATATAGCATAAAGGCACAAAAACACTTTAAATTCTATTGCCGTTTTCCCTTTAAACTTCCCCTAATCCCTTAAAACGATTCCAGAGTTATTTTTTCCACTTTCTATTGCCATATTTCCCCTGCATTTTAACAGGTCTATTGATGGTGAAACAGCACATCATCTGTAAAATATGTTCTGTAGCATCAAGTGAAAGCCCATCCTCCCCCGTGTTTACTGTTGAGCTAACAACTGTCTGACGGGCCGAAATGGATTCCGACTTAAAAAGACCAGAGATTTACACTTAAACTAGCATTTAATGGCGGACACAGACTAATAGCTTATCACTTCTTCCTGTTTCCCCTTCACTTTTCCTGTGGAAGCTGTTAGCTTTTAGGCTGCCGCTCCATCTGTGCTTCACCCACCTGCGGAGAGAATGGCAAAGTTCAGCGCCGGGTCATTTAACCCTGAGGCCCTGGGTTACAGCTGAATTATTCTTTCCCATTCACTGCTCTCTTTCACACACACACACACACACACACACACACACACACACACAGAAGCTCACAGATAACTAAAATTAGAAGACTCTTCTAGAAGCGACATATGAAATATCTTTGTACATTTATGTAGACAGTGCAGTGTAAGACCAAAGTCTTATTCCATATCTATCTATAAAAACAGGGGAGCATTGCTGTGAGGATTTGATTGCATTCAGTGACTGAGGTCAAGATGTTGAATGATCACCACCCAGCCTCCTCCCCAACTCATCCCAAAAGCAATGGATAGAGCCCCATCATTCCAGAGAACACAGTTCCACTGCTCCACACCTCAGTGCTGGGGGACTTTATACCCCTCTAGCCCACTCCTGACATTAGGCATGGTTTATTTTTATCTGCTCCAGAGAGTCTTATTCTATTTGCAATACTTTTCTACAGGGACTAAACAAGCTGTGTGTGCACTTGCACATTTGTGTCAGCAAAGCTTGCCGCCTAAAGTAGCTGAATTCATTAGATGGCGTGTCTTCAAACACTTGGACATAGTGTGTGTGTGTGTGTGTGTGTCTGTTTTGTTAGCTGCTGGTCGAGATGTCAGGAATCTGTGCTGTTAATTAGCATTTCAGTAATTTTACTGAATTCCGCTTTTATACTTTATACCAACAAACACACTTACTGCTGAGATACAATGTTTAAAAAATGTTTAATAGCTGCCCAAGACTTTTACTCTGTCTTTATACTCAGATGCTATCTTTAGCATGTGTGCAGACTCGTAAGTAGAAACATGAGGGCATTGTTCTAATACTCTCCAGTTCCCTGCAGTCTCTTCAGGGGGTTTAAATATCCTCCCTTGCTCGCTCCATTATATAATGCCATGTTTGTTCTCAGGCTGGGGTATAAATAAATTGAGACAGATTACCAGTAATTGGCAAATTTACAGAAGACAAAATAACGATTATAAGAAAACTTTACACTTATGTGGCCAGATGTGGCCAGCATTCTTGACCTAGCCTGTCATGTGTTTGTGTCTTTTCGGCTAATAAATTTGACCAAAGCAGAGGGAAAGTGATGGCAGCTTTCTCCCTACATGGCTCTAGTTGCATATTAAGTTATAAATGCCTGACACATGGAAATTGGCTTTTACATTTTCTGCCCTCCTGCTCTTTTGGAATCCATCCCAGGCAGTGTCTTTTTGAAGGATTACAGTAAACTCCAAAAATTGCAACCAAAAGGAATTGGAACCACTGTTAAAGAGATGTTAAATGCACGCTGAGTAGGATGCAAAGCCTTAGTACACGATTATTTTTTTAATATACGATCTAGACGTATTAATGTACTCAACTGGATCCAAGATTACTGTCTGAAAAGAACTTTTTTTCTATTTTTGGTGTTTTTTCGGGAGAATGTAGCATGCCAGAACATCACAGGTGTTATTATGAAATACCATCTGGTTCATTAATTTGAAGTGATTGCAGACAATTACTCCCTCTCTCCTGCTGAGGAATGATACATGAGGCCAGTATGCTCATAAAGTGCATAAAGCATTTTAAATATCACTTCACAAAGAGAGAGAATCGAACTGACTGTACTTCTGAGACTTGATCACATTTTAACGAGATTGTCCACCATAGCTTATATACATTCATTCAACTTGTTAACAGCCAATCAAGTGAAGATCTGTTGATTTAACGGTGATGAACCTAATCCTAATGCTACCTTTAGGGTTGGTGTGTAGCATTTCTACCCTAAAATTACAGCTTCAGCATCACTTAGGGGCTCCACTGACTTGTAATAGGTAGAATAGTGTCACAGTCACTACTGCTCCCAGCTCGGCACACTGCTAACTGCAGTATGTAACTTTGGAGATACGCATAGGATAACATTTGTGAGAACTGTATAATGCTGCGTAATTCGAGTCATATTTGTGGAATATTACCGTACCACTTCAGTCCACTTGCTTCTTTCCTTTTTAAGTGACAGTTCTGTATCTCTCAGCTCGTCCAGAAAAATGTGTTCTTAGAAGTGGATCAAAGCACAAATTACACATCCTGTCTGTAGGGGGTGCCCAAGAGCATGAAATAAAATTGTTTTCATAGTGTTGCTTTAAAGATTAATAGACATTTAGCTGATTGTAAATTGAAGAGAATGTGAGGGTGTATTTGCACAGCATCTACAGTGGATCATCAGAGAAGCTGGGAGGGAACGGGCTAATGAACAGTTTGGTAATTGGTAATTGACAGTTTGACAGGTTAAAGAAGATTGACAGATGTTTGCCGTGGAGACTGAAGGTGTGATTGAGTTTCAGAACAGTGATATGAGGACCTGGGTGTGACCTGCAGGGTGAAAGGTCGATCTGTCTCGGTGCTCAGTGACACATTCGGCCTGAGGGGGTAGAGAGGCGTCAGGCTCCCACACCCTCTGCCTAACCCCCTATCCCTGCAGGGCAGACAGCTAGACCCATTTGTACCACACCGAATGAGACAATCATTCACATGTGCTCCGGTCCAGACTCCTTCTACTAGCGTTAGTTAAGTTACATCTCTCACAGCTGGATCTTTTAGCTTCACATTTACTTTGCATGTGCCTGGTATTACCTGGATTTCTGCTGGTCTACTGGTAATGCATCATTTGTGAATGAATCAGCTCTTTTAGCCTGCAATAGGAGCCTTCTTCCAACTCTACTCCGACTCTTTCTATTGGTTTGTTTGGTGGTCTGCTTTTACTTCTCACTGAAATTGAATAAGTGTCCTGTAAACCTGCAGTGCAGCTGTGGTCCTCTAATCTGTATCTTGGGCAACTTGATATAGCTAATAGATTGATCTAGATACAGTGCCTTGCAAAAGTATTCGGCCCCCTTGAACTTTCCAACCTTTTGCCACAATCGTGAAGTGGAACAAAATTTATTGGATATTTTAAACTGAAAAGTGGGGCGTGCAATATTATTGGGCCCCTTTACTTTCAGTGCAGCAAACTCACTCCAGAAGTTCAGTGAGGATCTCTGAATGATCCAGTGTTGACCTAAATGACTGATGATGATAAATAGAATCCACCTGTGTGTAATCAAGTCTCCGTATAAATGCACCTGCTCTGTGATAGTCTTAGAGTTCTGTTTAAAGCGCAGAGGGAATCATGAAGACCAAGGAACACACCAGGTAGGTCCGAGATACTGTTGTGGAGAGGTTTAAAGCCGGATTTGGATACAAAAAGATTTCCCAAGCTTTAAACATCTCAAGGAGCACTGTGCAAGCGATCATATTGAAATGGAAGGAGTATCAGACCACTGCAAATCTACCAAGACCCGGCTGTCAACAATCAGTCGTACACTGCACAAATCTGGCCTTTATGGAAGAGTGGCAAGAAGAAAGCCATTTCTCAAAGATATCCATAAAAAGTCTCATTTAAAGTTTGCCACAAGCCACCAGGGAGACACACCAAACATGTGGAAGAAGGTGCTCTGGTCAGATGAAACCAAAATCGATTTTTTTGGCCACAATGCAAAACGTTATGTTTGGCGTAAAAGCAACACAGCTCATCACCCTGAACACACCATGCCCACTGTCAAACATGGTGGTGGCAGCATCTGCTTTTCTTCAGCAGGGACAGGGAAGATGGTTAAAATTGATGGGAAGATGGATGAAGCCAAATACAGGACCATTCTGGAAGAAAACCTGTTGGAGTCTGCAAAAGACCTCAGACTGGGACAGAGATTTATCTTCCAACAAGACAATAATCCAAAACATAAAGCAAAATCTACAATGGAATGGTTCACAAATAAATGTATCCAGGTGTTAGAATGGCCAAGTCAAAATCCAGACCTGAATCCAATCGAGAATCTGTGGAAAGAGCTGAAAACTTCTGTTCCCAAACGCTTTCCATCCAACCTCACTGAGCTCGAGCTGTTTTGCAATGAAGAATGGGCAAAAATGTCAGTCTCTCGATGTGCAAAACTGATAGTCATACCCCAAGCGACTTGCAGCTGTAATCGCAGCAAAAGGTGGCGCTACAAAGTATTAACGCAGGGGGGTGAATAATATTGCTCGCCCCACTTTTCAGTTTTTCTTATTTCTTATTAAGTTTCAAATATCCAATAAATTTCGTTCCACTTCACGATTGTCCCACTTGTTGATTCTTCACAAAAAATTACTATTTCATGTCTTTATGTTTGAAGCCTGATATGTGGCAAAAGGTTGAAAAGTTTAAGGGGGACGAATACTTTTGCTGTATGTAGACAGACGGGCATACTGTATAGATCCCAAAAGAAATTTAGCAAACGTACACTTACTAAGCACTCAATTAGAAACACTACTTGGAACTCAACACAGTCTTCTGCTGTCATAGCACATCCACCTCAAGGTTGGACGTGTTGTGCATCCTGAGATGCTTTTCTGCTCACCACAAAAAGGCCTGGCCATTTTTCATTGACCTCCCTTATCAAGGTGTTTCTGTCCACAGAACTGCCAAAGAATTGATTGCTAAAGATTGACTGCACCAATTTGAGTAAATTCCAGAAAAGTATCAGCTGTGAACATCCCAGAAGATTTGCAGTTCTAGAAAACTTAAACTCAACAGGTATTCGTACATTCGTGACTTAAAAAAAAAAATCAATATTTCAGGATTTGTTCAATGTATACTACATACAGTTGTACCCTAAATATAGACTAAATTTCACCAAACCCTTAAAATAACCATAATCATAGTAGAATGTGAAATTCTTACCATTTCGAACCCACAACCCCGTTATCGATAGCCCAGCGTTCTAACCGCTGAGCCACCACCGCCCACTAAACAAGGACGCTTAACAGCAGGACTCGAACCAGCACCACCTTGTTGCCGATTGAACGCGCTACAACTGCGCCACCACGGCAGTTCTAGAAAACTTAAACTCAACAGGTATTCGTACATTCGTGACTTAAAAAAAAAAATCAATATTTCAGGATTTGTTCAATGTATACTACATACAGTTGTACCCTAAATATAGACTAAATTTCACCAAACCCTTAAAATAACCATAATCATAGTAGAATGTGAAATTCTTACCATTTTTGCAGAGCCTTTCCTACTTGAAAAAACTACCAGTGCAACTGATCTGAGTCCCTGAATGGAGCCATGGAGCCAGAATTTCACAGTTTTGTCCTAAACAAAAAACTGACCACCCACATACTGTAGATCCTGTACAGTTTGAGTAGTTTCATTCTAAACCTGTCTACATATACAGCCCTGCAGAGATTAGCATTTCTCCCCTTTTAGCACTCACGAGTTCAACTCTTGAAGGCCTTGTTAATTAGCTGTTGAGTTGAGTCAGGTATGTTTAATGAGGCATAACACTAATTTCAGCAGAGCTGTAGCCCAGAAGGAACCCAGTTTAACACCCCTGCTATCAAGCAACCTAATAGGAAATGAGGTGCGTGGTACAGTGGTTGGTAGTGCTTATTGGGTAACACTTTCATCATCCCCACAGCAGGTTGGCATTTGATTCCCTTCCTGGTCAAGATGCTCTACCAAAAAGACTCCTAAAACCTCCTAAATAATAATAAGGTAAAGGTGCACATATTTGTCACTGTACAGTGTACACTGCACAGCGAAATGTGTCCTCTGCATTTAACCCATCTGTGGTAGTGAACACACAAACACACACTAGGGGCGGTGAGTACACACACCCAGAGCGGTGGGTTCCAACTCCAACGCCCAAAGAGGGTAAAGGGCCTTGCTCAAGGGCCCAACAGTGGCAGCTTGCCAAGCCCGGGAATCGAACCCACAACCCCGTTATCGATAGCCCAGCGTTCTAACCGCTGAGCCACCACCGCCCACTAAACAAGGACGCTTAACAGCAGGACTCGAACCAGCACCACCTTGTTGCCGATTGAACGCGCTACAACTGCGCCACCACGGCAGTTGTATATACTTACCTAACATGGTCAAAGTTGAGGTTGCTTCGTATGGAAGAGTGTGTCTACCAAGTACCATAAAGTAGAGTCCTGTGCTTAATTACGCATGTGTTTAAAAAGTGGTCATATTCCCAGCATTTTCTTCAGGCCACCAGTGATGCCTGTGGGCGGAAAGTTGTCATCTCTAGCAGAGGTATTCTTCATTTTTGTTAAATATGGTAACAGATTCTTAAAGGTCATCATCCATGAGTGTTAATTTTTCTAGCTGCTAAAAAAAGTGCATGCATGCATGCATCTCAGTGAGGGTTCAGGTACGTAGTCTTTAAATGCATACATTAGTTGACCACTGGTGCCATACATATCAGTGCATTTTATCCACTTTCAGTGCAAATGATATCACATTGGCAGTGATGTCAATTCAAGGCCAAGACCAGCAGCAGTTTTGTCCGAAATGAAATGCTGGCACAATAAAAGTGCTTTTCACTTGGAGATGCTGGTAAACAACAAAGGCATTTTAATGAGTTGTAAAAGTCATCTATCAGTGCGGATAGTGGAGATAGAGGAGGCTTTATTGAATGTTTAATGTCTGCAGAGTGATGAATCTTGTGCCAGCGCTGCAGGGCTCATGCGACCCTGCCACCGGATTAACTCCGGAGCTCATGACCGCGACTGTCAGGGCCAAAAAAATGAGTTGAAAAGAGCGAGAGCGACAGGCTAATTAGGTCTTTCCTGTGAGGCAGTTTATTTTCATATTTACTCCAGAGTGGAGGAGGCCAAATCCCTTCTCCACCCCCCAGCCCCCCGCCAGGACTCGTCTGTACAAACGGATCATAATTACTAAGCAAATAGCAGTGATTGCTGTTTGATTGGGTTAATGCTTATACTGCAACATTCCTCATTCACTGGTATATAGCACCCTTAGGGACAAGGGACAGATACCAGATACAAGATATTACAGATAGACAGATACCTTAAAGGTTATTAAGTACTTACTATAGAATACTGTTCGTGTTAGTTATAATGATGGTGAGCTTGAGTGGTGGGAAAATCATGACCCCAGTATGACTGCTAATTATTCACTGAGCCAGATTGAATCATGTCTGGAATATAACTTGGACTGAAAATGCAAGGAATGCTTTGATTTGTCTAATTTGTGTACTGAGTCATTGTTTTGAGTTTTGAGAAGTCACATGGGTGGGCAAAAAAAGAGAAAAACCTCTACAGTCTGTATTAGACTCTTTAGTGTGTACAAATGCCTATTACATTATAAATACAGTGACCAGATGATCAAACCAGCTTGAGATATTAAATTGCTGTACAAACATGGATAATGTACAAAATCTAGAGACATATTACACATTGGGTAAAAATAAGAGTAATGCGTATTTAGTCCATGTAATTTTGGAGTATTTCTATTGGGCCCTTCATTGTGAAATGTATGCCACAAATTAAAGTGAAATTGCAAGATGCAGATGAATTAAAAACAGCGATATTGTTTTTTATATGACCATGACCATATATTTTACAGGAAAAAGATAATGGTGAGAAGCACTGCCGCTAAAATGATTTGTGTAAAACTACTATTTTGGCATTATTCTCTTACACTCCAGGCATCTTACTAGAGTTGCTCTTTTGGGGTAACAGCAAATCTGCAAATGCCACCCTCTGCTGGTTAAGAAGTATTATGTCAGCATGGGTCCACAGTTTTTTCTCATTTGTAGCTTGCCTGTTCTTTCCACAAAGTAAAAACACATGTCAGGCACATTATCTATTACCAGTCAGATATAGCAGCTTTTCACTTTCTGAAGTTGCAACCTCTGGAGCATCTGCACTGTAAACAAATCCAGCCTAAAATGTGTTTCCATATGGGACGTGTTATCCGAATGAAGAATGATGGGTTAAACTGTCAAATGCAATTAGCCCAACACCATTTGCCTCAGTACTAATAAAACATGCTGTTAGAAAACCTGAAGATTCTCATTTTGGCTTCTGCATGGTGCAAACATTGGCCCTATTACCGGGAGATTGTGAGTTTGATGCCCAGCAATGCTTCAGTTATGTATGGCTGGGAGTTGGAGGGCGCATAACTGGCCTTGCTCTTTCTGAGTCTATGGTTGGATAGGATTGTCCCCCTCTTCCCAATTACTCAACGCAATCAACGCAGTACTAGCCAATACAGGCATCTGTTAGCTGATTAAGACTACAAGAATGACTAGAATGGGTGTTCTCCAAGCGTGTTGAGCGTGTTGTCCAGTGATGATGTGTTGGTGGCAGTTCGAACAGATTGAATAGCTGTACACATTCCCATTTAGAAGGTGCATTTGTTATCGCCGCCACCATGATAGCTTGAAAGCATTGTGTGTGATGGGAAGACTAAGCTAAAGGCTAAATTTGTAAATTAAATGAATGTAATCTAAATTGTATTAAAAGTTACTGAACACGGCAATTAAAGTTGTTTTGGGGGTCATGAGTGGCACCAGTATCTCAGCATTCAACTTGCATTTAGATGATCATGAGTTTGAACTCTAGAGATTGTCTCCAACAGCCTCCACTCTCTAAGCCTGGCAGCATTGTGCAACAGTGGCATTTTCAATTAAACTAAGATGTTTTAACGATAAAGTGTCCTATGATGCCACAGAAGAATCACTTCACTCTTAAAAATAAAGGTGCTTCAAATGGTTTTGTGAAGAACCACTTTTGGTTCTTTATAGAACCATGTTTATAAAAGAAATGTGAGTGTTTGAAGTACCTTTTAAGGTCTAAAGAAGCTTCACTTAAAATTAAGCTTTTTTCGTGCATCTCTATTACGAACAAGGTTCTTTAAGGAACCAAAAGTGGTTCTTCTGTTGCATCCATTTGAAGCACCTTTATTGTTTAGAGTGAATTGTAAAGTTTTTATCTTTGAAGTAGTTGATCAGGATAGTACACCCTGTGCACTGGATGTTAAACAGGAATCTAAAACAATTCATCATCATTTATCTGACACCATAAACTCCACAGGAACAACAGATGTAGTGTTTCCAAAAGACTGAGCCTTTGCACATCGACTTCCTTATGTTCTCCTCCTCCATCAACAGTGCTAAAGTTAAACTTTCCCTCTAATAAAGTTGTGCCGAACGCGTGAGATGCATGCAGTTAGATGGGCGAAGGTTTTTCTGTTGTTATTAGGTGGAGGCTAATAATGCTGTATGTTACACTTGAATCACACTTTGACCATTTCCTGTGCTGAAAGCAGTGACTGATCTCTCCCCAAAGGATAATTGCAGAGTATGTCTGAGCCTTTCTTCTGTGATTTCCTGGCCAATAAAACTACTCTTCACTCTCGTCCATTTATCATTCCATCGCCACTGTGCTGTTTTCTAAATATAATCTTAGGTCGGCTAAAGTGGAGTTTCCCATGCCAACCACAATACAACTATTCCAGATACATCCAGGGTGGCTTGATTATAGCACTTCCAGTGACCTTCAACATGTACAAAAACAGAATACATCAGTCCTACCAGTCCCCATTTATTCACATGGTCTGATTAGAATGAGCTATTTAATCATGAGGATGGTTGAGTGAGATGCAAAGCGGTGAATCCATGGATGCAGGCTGTCAATCTGAGGGGAACCCTGAGAATAGAGCGCTCAGGAACAAACGCACAGTTTATGATACTGCTTTGTTCTTCTTGGGCTTTGATCTAAATGGTCACAGTTGGTGTCAGACAGTCATTCTGTTTAGAATTAGGTTCAGTGGTTGGTATTTTATACAGGTTGCAGGTTGGTGTAGCATAGTGGCTAACGATACAGACTTCCCCATGGCAGACCAGGCTTTGTTTCCCTGGCTGGGGACATATACCACACTACACAAATAAGAGTCTTTAGACTAGACTCCTATATAGTGGCCTGCTTGTGTAACAAGGTCAAAATGTAGGCTGAGAGTCTTTGTAAATGTAAACGTCTTAGCAGAACCATGTTTTATCTGTACCATTGGAAAATGTCAGGTGTCTTTTACAATGTTACCATTTTATGTTAAATTGACCAATGGAAAATGGTTTAAAGATAGGTTTCTTTATGATGGTTATTAAAAGGAAGCACTGTATAAGGGACCATAAATAAGCAGTGGTGTAAAAAGTAAATAGACACTGTACCTAAATAAAAAAAAGAAGAAAAATTGGTTTGTCTGTTCAACCTAAAAAAGAAAAAAAGAAAATGTTATGTATAATTTTATCATTTTTATTTAATTAGGTTTATTCAAGTCAAATAAATACTTTTTTTCTTCTTTAAAATAAGTGGCCACTTACTTTTTATTTTGACACAATAACAATTATTATTAATTTATACACAATTATTTAGATTTTATCCCTTTACATTTAGGGTTTTCTTTTTAGTTTTTTGGGGGGGTTTGTTAGTGTCATACAAGACTGATGCTTGTACACATATATATTGTTAATATATATACCTTTGTATCTCCAAAATGTCAACTTTATAGGAAAAGGGAAAAAAACTTTAGTAAAAGTAAAAATATTTCTGGAGCATCACTGTTGGTCTTTTTATCAAAGTTTGACAATGTAAAGAACAACCGCCAGCAAAACAGCAAAAATAGAGATACAGGCTTTTTGCATGTTGGCGACGACATGCACTCTTGATAAACACATACATGACATAAACACTTGATTTAGCTGTCCTGTTTTGTGACTCATGTAAAAAGTGGTCTACATTAAAACACTCATAAGTTGTAATCACAACTGTTAGGCAGTAAATGAAATGAAAATAGCAAAAGAAAAAGGGAAAGACATTTGAGATTTACAATGAGCACTTTTTAAAAATAAAGGCATAAAAAAATTCTATTATTTTCAAGAATATTCCAGTACAGTATAAATTCTTCAAAAATAATACTAGGAGTATTGCAACAACATATTTTCTACTAATGCTATATATGTGCCATTATTTAGATGAAATGTAATACACGTGTGTGTGTGTGTGTGTGTGTGTGTGTGTGTGTGTGTGTGTGATTATATAATGTACATATAGCTAAGGGTAGAAAATATAAAGCACAAGACCCATCTTCAATATCCTATAGAACACATTGTGTCTGGATTTTGTTTATACTTAGTCTCCTCCAGTAAACTCTTCTTCGCCAACTCATATTCTTCCCTGTTGGATATTTCAGCATGGAAGATAACATTACCTCTTGCTGTAGCTTTACCGTCGTGGGAAAAGTGTATTATGGATGTCCTTAATTTTGTTTCATTTGATTCACATGCTCATTTTTGACATGCCAGAGATGATTACCTGGCCCTCAAAACAGTTTCAGTACTCTTATCATGTTCCTCTCCCAGCATTCATAACCCTGCTTCCCGTGGTGGATTAATTCAAACCATGCTTTGTGTGATGGTACAGGGCGGGCCTGGTTCTGGGATTTCGCTAAGCCATATTTCTCAGTTGGTCAAGGAGATAATGGCGTGTGTGGACTGGTGCGTTTGCTGCTCACCATTGGCTGTGAACGGAAGGGAAAATCTCCAGGTACATGCTGGAGAGGAATCAAAAAGAATAACAGTGTCTCAGTTCAGGTCTGCTCAACACACAGGCCCTGCTTCACAGACATGTTTTGAGTTAAGGCTTAGACATAATATGGGAGGATAAATGGTTCGAAATAGCCAAGCAGGAGCTGTTTAAAGAGAAATGAAAGACATTTGATAGGTGAATGTCTGGTATGCTCTAGAGTGCTGATTCCTCAGGACAGCCCTAATGCTGGACAAGGGAAAGAATTTCTCCTCCTTCTTTACAGGAAATCTCTTTTAAAACAACGAGTCCAAATTAAACTACAGCTGCATTTTAAGGTGGTTAAGAATCAATGACTGGGGATTTTGAATGTTAAATGGAGAACACTTACTTTTATTTGAGGGCTACTCAGAGAACTTAACAAAATTGCACCCTTGTGTTTAAAGGTTTATGGGCAGCCTTTAAAACCTTACGCTGAGAAGATTTCTGACCAGCCACTCACTCACTTTCAAAGTCTAGGGTTTCATGGAAATGTACTTTCCAGCCTGACAATCTTTTTCGACGGCCTTGAGTTTCCTCCGTTCACCTTGAAACACTCTCTCAGTGGTGGTCACGTATAATGAAATTATGCAGCACTTTGTCCTTTGTTGAAAAGAGCAATGTCAGTAGGCCTAATGGTGTCAGGTTTCCCTGGTGGGCCAAAGGGTGGAGTAACTCAGCTATATGCCTTGATGGGTCCAAGCTGCTGGATTCACCGAACTAGTGACCCAGATCTTGCTTGACTGGGATGACCCCTGTTTGTTATCTTCCTTCTTCAGTCTGTCTCTGAGAGAAAAACACCACAGAGAAGGAAGCCACCGGAGGAAGAAGGCCAGCATCCACCCAAGACCTCCCAGCCTCTGCCTTCTGTTCTGTCTTCTGCATTTCTCTCCACACCTACTTCATCATCCAGTCCCTCAAAGGAAGGAGATTTTGGCGGCAAGATTTATGTTCCTGTTCTAGCCCTTCTGTGGTTGAAGCTAGGCTTCCAAGGTTTCCAAGGCTTGACTGCATCAGCAAAGAGGTCAGTTTAGCTCGGAGGGGTTCTTTACAAGGAATAAACGAGCAGTCAGGCCCTTTTTATTAACATGTAACACTTAAAATTCACAAGTATTGATTATTTCTCTCTTCTAAACCTTCAGTCTATTTATTTTGCATAAAGGAGATCTTCATTTTGTAGATATATTTTATTACCATGGTTTGGTGAAAAGAAAATCATGATTTTGTAAGAATTATCCATCGACACAAACTGAAAAACTGAAAGTGTAGGCTCAAACAAGTGGAATGTGCACCCAGTGTAAATGCAGTCCAGTATGCAACTCTGCAGTTATTATTCAGAGAACATTGGAATAGTACAGTGGTTCCCAAAACAGGCCCTGGAGCATTCCCTGTCTTGCCTATTTTAGTGTTTTTCCTGACCCCAACACACCTGACCCGACTAATCAGTTAATAAACAAGCACTTCCTGAGTTGAAGTGGGTATGTTACAACAGGAAAACACTAAAATAAGCAGGACAGGGGGTTCTCTAGCAGTGGGAACCCATGCAATAGTACATCAAAGTAACAATAAAGCATTTTCATTAATAAAGACCATTTTTACTGGATTTCCACTAGATTCGAATACTTTGGGAAGAGGAAGCATAAAACAAGCTGCCAGACCCTTTTTACTGCAGTCCAATACAATACAATATTACAGCACATAAATAAAATAAATTATTTGAAGAAAAAACTTTTTGCTCTCAAAAGAAAACATCAGGAAGTAGTGTCCTGAAGGACAGATACTTGTGTGTTGATCTGTCTAGTGAAAGCTGTGAGCTGGTGCCCAGAGTGCAGCCAGGGGTTTTGGACCTAAAGAAAAGAGATTACACTGGCCCCCACAACTGTAACAATTCTGTCAAAATACTCAATGAATATATTTGTAGGGCCCCTGGCAGTCAAAGGCCCTTAGAATCGTTCTAACCCCTGCCCCCATATGGCACCCTTGGCAGGGGCAGCTGTGACCTAAAAGTTAGAGAAGCCTGTCGCTGGTTCAATCCCTTGGACTTGCAGGAAGCGGGGAACTACTTCTCCCTTAACATTCATTGCTCAGCTGCCCTTGAACAAGCCACCCAACCCCGAACTGCTTCCCAGGTGTTAAGGTTGGTGTGTGTGTGTGCGTGTGTGTGTGTCCATTGCCACAGCTGAGATAAATGCAGAGGTTGAATTCCAATGTACAGTGGCTGTAATGTGTGTTCCTATTTCTACCACTAACATGAGGAGCTTCAGACTCTCCTGGAAGCAGCATAGTTTATATTTAACTATAATATATTTAAGTTACATCCTATCAGAGTATTTTTTTTACCTGTGCAGTGGCTTATAAAGCCATGCCTTAAACTGCTTCTATGCCTTAGATTTTTCTGCAACAGTTTGTGTTCACCTTCCAACCACGCTTAAAACAAATTCCTCATAAACTTTCTGAGTGTGTTCTACCTCGTAACCCTTCGAATCAGGTATATTTCATGCTCACTTTGTGTGTGTGCATGCAGGCTGCTGTTTGTCCTCTGTAATTTGTGTAGTTCATCGTCCCCTAAGTGAGTCAGACTTGGCCTCTTGAACCACTGTCTCTCGGAGCCAGAAATAATCTGCTGCTTCTTTTCATTACCTGTGCCTTAATGAGACCAGTGATCTTCAGCTAACCTCAAAAAAGCCTGTGCAGAAATGGCCAGGGAAGAGTTCAGCCACCATCTGTTCTAAAAGCAGATACTTTTGATCTACTATGAACTACATGAACTCAGTGCAGGTTATTTAACATGTGTGGCTTATAGAGCTGCACTTACGTTATTCTTGGACGGAACGCTGTCCATTTGAACTTCATATTCCTGTGTCATTATATCTGTGGAACAGCCCAACCCTGGTGTAGGTGTTCATATGTGTGAGTTTGGCCTTCATAACATTCAGAAAATACAGTGGGTGGTTCCAGAGGGTCATTACTTCTCGTCCAGTCTGTTGTAGCAGACCAAATTGAGCTATAGCAGTGGGTGTGAGGGTTATAGCAGCTTTAACACCAGCTTTCTGTCTACTTGCCCAGTAAAGTGCAATAAATAATGGATGCTATGTTTGCTTTTCAATTTTCACCACCATCAATATCTGACTTGGTGCTAACCTTGAGCAGCTGAGTTGCATATTAACTAAATTTGAGATTAAAAGCTTAATTAAAAGGCCTTTCAATGCCTTACCTTCCTTTTACTGGATTACATAAATATAATGAATGCACTTGAATCACCCAGGATCAATGCACATTTTGAATGCAATACTGATTTGTGGACAGCGTTTGTAGTGTGTAAGCCTGTCTTAGATAATATATAGTTACTCTACTACTCAATATTTTTAATACTTTGTCATATTAACACTGAAGATTTCCATCTCTAACGAAGACGTAAAAAACTTTTACCATGAAAAACAAAAGCTAAGCAGCAGCAGAGCTGCCCAGACAGTTGGAACATAGTCCCAGGGTTGATTTTTACTTTCTGGACCTAAAGTTTCCATCTCTAATGAAACCCTAAAGGGCTATTGCCATGAAAAATGGAAAAACAAGTTTGTAATATGTAAATGTTTAATACATTTGAAAAATTCCCTTTCACTCCCTCAGTCCATTCAGTCAATATATGGATACTAAAGTGCAAAAACAACACTGTTTCTCTGGTATCACAGGAACCAACTTTTCACCTGTTCAGCATGCCACAGTTTAGCTCATTGCAGTTTCAGTGTTTTTGAGTAAAGCGCAATACAGAACAGCCAATCAGAACAGAGCGTCATTGGGAGGGCACGATAACGAGGGCCTGACAGAGCACTTTTTTGTTGTATCCATCTTAAAGGTTTTTTTTAACAGAAGCAGTCTGTTTATCTCTAAGGGATTAAGAGAGGTTGGGAAATAATTGTGAAAAAAGGAATTATTTTAGAATACAGCACAAGCATAATACTAAACATTTATCAGCAGATGTTTGGATATTCTACTCTGGATTCAAACCCTTTTGAGGACTAGATATTTTTAAGTGATAAATAATGCCTTCTCAATATTCATTTATAGTCATTTCTTACTATATCCATACACCTTCTATATATTATTTACAGATCTTGATATTAAAATTATACAGGTTTATAAAATGATCAGCCAAAACATTAGTACCACCTACCTACTATTGAGTAGGTCTCCCCTGTGCTGTCAAAATCGATCTGAGCATTCAAGGCATGCACTCAAGACTTCTAAATCCCTCCTGTGGCACCAAGACGTTAGCAGCAAGTTGTCCTGCAAGGTTTTATTGTGGACCACTGTTGGTAGGTACTGACCACTGCCTACCACAGAAAACCTGATGTTTAGGATATGTTCTGACCCAGTCCTCTAGCCATCATAGTCTGTGGTATATCTGTGTGATCAAACTCATGTCTGTTTGGAGTGCATGTTAATTTTGAGTTTAACAGCCTACTTGATTTGCAGTACTTGAACAATCTAAATTCACTCACTGCTCAACATTGAACTCTGAGTATGGAGAAAGACGTGTTCATTAACTGCTGAAAGCTTTCTTTTTATTGGCTCACTGTCAAAAACATCTGCATTGAAAACAGTGTGCTTCATGTAAGCTATATGTGTATAAGGACAAACTGGCCTATTTGTTAATTAAATGTTAATGAGGATCTGGACGCTTATTCCTCCACACAAAATCTGATCCATCATCTGATCTCAAATCTGCTCTCGTATGACAGTTTTGACGTCTCCAGTTTGTGCTTATTGTTCCATTCTGCAGTTGTTGGTGTGTGGCTTAAATCAATCAACCTTTCCAAATATCTAGAGGATTTTCAGCGCTAAAGAACGGGCCTCGCAGCATGTGGTCCTGTCGTTTTAGCCCATCTCATGCCTCACTGCAAACCATGTGCTTCTCCATGCCGACCCATGGAATGTGTTCTCTGCAGTCTCTCTCTTGTTCATTTGGCAGAAAGACATGCTGGCCTTCAGCAGTCAGACAGTTAAGAGCAAAGCCTCAGATTCAGAGGCTTCAGGACCTGCCAAACACCCTGTCACTTAGCCCAACACTCCATGTCTCTTTTGGCTTTAAGTCTTTTAATGTATTTAACTCCCACCCGACCAGCCACCCACGCATGTCCGAATTCCTTGTTTATTTATCATTGAGCCCTTTGTTCCGAGCCCACATCTATGGGTCCCAACAGTCAGTAGGAGCTCATGCTTCACCTCCTTCACAGGGCTACACGTGGCACGGAGAGAAATATTGAGGCCAAAGCAATTGGCTGCTTGAAGTCAAAGCCTGACACACTTCATCTGTTATGTGCAAGTCCAACAAGTCAGGCAGGGGATATTTCATCGTAAAGACGGATGATGTAAGTAAAGGCTAGCAACTGTTTTCAGTCATTTGTTAGAGAGAGACGTTGGAGTTAAAAATAGGTGCACAGTTCAGATAAAAGGAAGAGCGATATAAGATGCTGAGTAAACTAAAATAATTTGGAATATAATCTACATACCATCCCTGTCCCTTGAAAACCTTGTATCTCCGAGACACCAGCTTTTCAGAAGCAAAAAAACCTTCTGAACTTTCACTGTATGCCAAGTCATTTTGGAGCACTTCTATTGGTCCATTTGAACAGAACATCCAGAGTCAAATGTAAATACACACTCACAGCTTGTCTAGTCAATGTGAAGAAGTATTGGCAATAGAATAGGACTCCAGAGCAGGTGGCCATTAACCTATTGGCACCATGACTTGGTGCCAGGTTTGAGCTAGATGGGTATAAAGACCCCCAGCATTTAGCTGTGAAGCAGCAGAACTGTGTTCCTCCCGTGGTTTTCCTTCCAATACGTCTGGGATGAGTTGGTGATAAGGGGGGTGGTGATCATTCAACATCCTGACCTCACTAACGCTCTTGTCGCTAAATGCAATCAAATCTAACAACAGTGCTCCAAAATCTAGTAGAAAGCCTTCCCTGGACAGGACAGACAGTTACTCCAACAAATGGATTAAATTTTACTACCCTTGATTTCAGAAGACAGTGAATGAGCCGCTGTCCTAATACTTTTGTCTGTATACTTATTGTCCATATATCTAAATAAATTGTCATATTGTAAACTGTTTATTTTAAGGTTTTAGGGAGGAAACAAATGGCTGCTACATGTAAATTTATGCCCTCATTCATCTGAACAATTCATAGTCGTTTACCTTTGATACATTGGTATTGGGTGTATATCAACAATGTCACAAAGAATTCTGTCCAAAATGATGCACAAAGCCTTCTGAACTTTGAATGGAAGTCCATGTTCGAGTCATTTTGAAGCATTTATATTGGTCCATTCATCACAGAATGTAAAGAACATCTACCAAATTCACATTATGTTCAAAGTGGGAAAATGGCAACACACGAATGGAGATACAAGGTATTTTCTGTGACAGTGATGCTATGGTAGTGTTGTAGTGTAGAGTAAATACTAATACTGCATTCAGTCTTCCACTCCAGTGAAGAATCTGTGTAACCTACTGCTGCTGCTTATCAGCTCACTCTTGTGATGACGGTGTTTGTTTGTTAATAAACAATTCAATTTGCTATCTGAAAGCAGCAAATAGGAGCTGTTGACAGGTTTCACACAAAGACCGTTTACAAGCCTGTTATCAGTCATTTTAACAATGCAGCCAGTTGGTTTATTTATTTATTTATTTTCACTGTTGGTTTGTCACTGCCACACAACAGCGCTGGTGGTATTTAAATTCAGAACAGCTGTGTAAGGTTAATGTGTCAACAGTTGACATTAAGGTAAGCAATCCAACACAGCAGTTCGAAACAACAAGAGTCAATCTAGCACTAAATTGCTGATCTGATAGGACTTGTAATATGTGATAAATAATGAAGATGCAGAGATGTAATAATGACTGTCCTAAGTGAGCAGTGCAAATACAGCACAGTGATGAAACTACTGAAGCAGCTTTCAGCAGTCGCTGGGTGCAGTTAGAAGTTAGTAGAACTTTACTGATGGCTGGAGGGAAACTGTAAACCCTGCTGAAGCAGCTCATTTGGTTGAGGAACGCTCAATAAACTATTTGGAGATCACATTCAGTCATGTTAGAAGCATTGTGTTTTTTTGCCAAATAGGAACATTGAAGGCCTGATGGTACAGCTAAATGCTAAGTTTAGCCATGTACCTGTGCTGTGTTCTCTTCACTGTCCTGCTGTAGCTGTCCATCTCATAGTTACAACTCCAACAAAGCCAATAATGGACCAGCTCCTGTCTACCTTATAGCAATTGTCAAAACAAGTATATAGACAAGTATATAGACTCTGCTCTGTGCACCAGCTGAGGTGGTGGAATGAACTTGGGTGTCCGAACAGGAGGGTCTCTGGCTGTCTTCAGACCCCGATCTCTTTCAAGAGTACTTAAATCAGTCCTAATCCTGCACTCTTTAAAGGCGAGTGATTGTGCTCGTGTCTTGCCTATTCAGACTAGCTTGAATATTTTATGAGTGAAGAGTGAAGCACTTTCGTTGGTCGCTGGGGATAAGAGCGTCTGTTAAATGCTGTGAATGTAAATGTTTGAATGTGACTGTGATGATTTGTTGTATATAAATAAACATCAACCCCCTAAACCGCCTGTGTTGTTGGATTTATTGTTTCAATTAATTGTATTACTTGTCTGCTGCTGTTCCACGTTAACCCCTAGCCTATGGACTACATAGGGACTTCTGTACACCAGTTTGTACAGAAGTCCCTGTAGTTACTGAATTATACACCTTAGTGTGTAACAAGTCTTTTTGCGTTAAGGGGTTAGTTATTATAGCTTAGTGTGTCTGGGGGGGAAAAAAACTACATTTTGTTCCCCTTTAACACATCTGTGATGCGATGGAATGAACGTAAAGCTGACTTTAGCTTTGACTTTGATTCACTTTGGAAAATGCAGAGTAACAGTAAAAGCAGAGCTGCTGATAAAGTTCCTCCCTGCAATCAACCAAAACACATCATCCTTTATCTAAATGGCATCATCAATTACTGTCTACCACAGCAACACTGACCCAACCTTCCCCAACAAACTCCTGCGTTCTAATTCTTTAAAAATAACTGATAGCAGTGTGAATAAGGGAGAACAATCTAAATGTGCTAGAACAATCAGAATGAGGGAGACCGGTATAACATTCTAGAACAGCGTGAATGAACAAGAACATTCTAGAATGGTGTAAGTAAGGGGACTCACTCTAGAATAATGTGAGTAGGGTACAGTGTACTAGAACAATCAGAATGAGGAAGAATCTCTTGAGTAAGAATGTGTTAACGTTCTAGAACAGTGTGAATGAACAAGAACATTCTAGAGTTTTGTGAACAGGGAGAACATTCTAGAAAGGTTTAAGTATGTGAACTCATTCTTGAACAGTGTGAATGTTCTAGAATCAGGGAATCATTAAAATTAAGAGAACATTCTAAAACTGAATAAAGGACAAGATTCTAGAACAGTGTTAATGAGGGGGGTGTTCTACTGTTGTGTCAGTGGAGAAAAGTTCTAGAACAGTGTATATGAACAAGAATATTCTAAAAGGTTTAAGTATGTGAACTCATTCTTAAACAGTGTGAATGTTCTAGAATCATGGAATCATTAAAACTAAGAGAACATTCTAAAACTGAATAAAGGAGAAGTTTCTAGAATTGTGTGAGTAGGGTACAATGTCCTAGAACAATAGGAATAAGGGCAAATCGCTTGAAGAGGGAGAATGTGTTAACATTCTAGAGCAGTGTGAACAAATCATTCTAGAACGGGGAAAACATTCTAGAATGGTGTAAGTAAGGGGACTCATTCTAAAACTGTGTGAATGTTCTAGAATGAGCGAATCATTTTAAAACTAAGAACATTCTAAAACTGAATAAAGGAGAAGGTTCTAGAACAGTGTTAATGAGGGGGGCGTTCTAGAGTTGTGTCAATGGGGAAAAGTTCTAGAACAGTGTGAATGAACAAGAATGTTCTAGAAAGGTTTAAAGTAAGTGGACTCATTCTAAAACAGTGTGAATGAGTGAATGTTCTAGAATCAGGGAATTATACTAAAACTAAGAGAACATAACTAAAACTGAATAGGGGAGAAGGTTCTAGAACAGTGAGTAGGGTACAATGTCCTAGAACAATCGGAATGAGGGCGAATCACTTGAAGAGGGAGAATGTGTTAACGTTCTAGAGCAGTGTAAATGAATCAACATTCTAGAACTTTGTAAATAAGAGAGAACATTCTAGAACAGTGATGATAAAGAAGGGCATTCTAGAATGGTGTAAGTTTCATCATTCTAGAATAGCGTGTCATTTTAGAACAACATTCTAAAACTGAATAGAGGAGAAGAATCTAGAACAATGTGAATGAGGGAGAACCTTCTGGAACTGTTCTGAACTCCGATCATACTAAGATGTGAAACATTGGCCCAACAAACACCACCAGTCCCAGATGGTATCCCAGCAGTAGCGTTCTCTGGTCTATAGTGTGGAGGTGGATCAGCAGCTGCTTCTTTCCTCGGCACTAATTCAGTTATCTGAGGAAACAGAGACACATTCCAGTCTTTACAACAATTTAAATCTTAGAACAGCACATTGCAGTTTGTGTGTGTGTGTGTGTGTGTGTGTGTGTGTGTGTGTGTGTGTATGTAATTTATGACCCCCTGCAGCTGTGTAAATACCAGTGTTTGGGAGCATTTCTCAGTGCAGATATTATAATAATGAGCCATCAGCATATCCTTCATCTGAGAATAAAATATGCAACAAGTTTACATTTGTTTTGCACGCATTTATCACTGGTGTCATTTCTGCTGCCTAGAGGAGCGCAGCATATTAACATAACAAAATGCTGGCAATCTAAGGGCAGTGCATTTTTATGGTTTGAGTTGTGGAGGCTCCTGAGGTGGTCTACTTGGGATGAATAACTGAATAAGGGGAAACGATACAGAAAGGTATGGGTAATACAGTGTTAGTTAATGTAATCACAGTTTAATTGGAGCAGTTTTTGTTCTTGTGTTTTCATTCTTTCATCTTCTAATCTGCTTCTTCCTGACCAGGATTGTGGTGCTCCTGAAGTCGACCAGGACTCCCTGGCTGCCAGACAGAAATACCCCCTGGACAGGTCACCAGTCCATTCACACACCCATTCTTTTACAACTAGGGGCATAGCCAGACAGAGACCAGAGCAAAGATCAAGCCCACGACCTGGGACTCACGACCCCTGGGACTGTACAGCGCACACACACACACACACTACTCACAATCACTCAAAACCTTCATTTTTGTTGTTTTCCCCTTAATATGACTTGAATCTGGCAGTTGTTCTTTTCATTGTATCCAAATTTCACAATAAACAGACCAATAGAAATGCTCCAAAATTAGTAGGAATAATATTTTTACACTTGCTTTTGACTTCCATTGAAAGGTGCTTTGAGGAAAAAGGTTCCTTAAAGGTTCCTGAAAGCACCTTAAGAAGTTCCTTCGCAGTTTCAAACTGAAGAACCTCCACAAATTCCTTTAGGATCTTCTTTTTTTTAACAGTGTAAATATATGTTTGCATGGCGACGATATGCATATTAGCATAGGCCTGTGAAGTGGACTAAACTACTCAGTATCCCCCATCAGTCACTCCAAACATTTCTCAGTTTACTTTCTTTTAGCTATCAGTATGAAAGCAACTCAAACATAAAGGTCGAAGCCATTTTTGAAGATGTTGACAGAATTTCCGACGGACTGTTCGGACTTCAAACATCCCGGGTGCGAATTTCGCCGCTATCTGTCAGACCAAGTTCACAGGTTTTCCGTAAGTTCACAGCTGCCACCTCCTAAACTGCTCTAATCAGGGCCGCCGCCGCAGGCCTTTTCTCTCAGTCATTAGTCAGGATGACCTCTGTGATGTCACATGTCTGCTGGGTGACAGAGGGAACTCATCAGGCCAGACACATCAAAGTTTATTTACCCACACAGTCTCAGCATGGCTTCATTTTACAGACAGCCTGCTTTCATTCCTCTAACACTGCATAATCTGCCAGTTTTACATTATTCATGCCCACTATGATCTGTTATAATATGTGTAGGCGTTTGACGTGACTACATCATACACATCGTTTGCTTATGGGCTTATAGAGCACTCGATTATGTATGAACTGTGCGACAATACACTTACAGCAAAGGTGCCAAAAAGAGTCATGTCATAGGAGTCAGCTTTGAAAAGGACAGTTTTTTTTAGAAAACATGTTTTTAAATTGAGGAACCAGATTTAAAGAACTTGAACAAAATGCATAAACTGTATGGACAAAAGTATTGGGACACCTGATCATTTGTTGTTTCTCCTGAAAGAAAGGGTATTAAAAATGGTTTATCCTGCTGTTGTTGGAGTAACTGTCTCTACTGTCCAGGAAAGGCTTTCCACTAGATTTTGAAGCAATGCTGTGAGGATTTGATTGCATCCGGCAACAAGAGCCTTAGTGAGGTCAAGAGGTCGGATGATCACCACCCCACCTCATCCTCAACTCCCCAACTCATCCCAAAAGTATTTGAAGGAGCACAATGATTCCAGAGAACACAGCTCCACTGCTCCACAGCTCTATATTGGGAAGCTTTATAATCTTTTGTCCCACCAAAGGCATCAGGCATGGTGCCAATTGGTTAATGTTTATTTGCTCTATTGGCGAGAGTTCTTCACAGGGATTAGGCAGGATGTGTGTGTGCATTTACACATATGTCTCAGCAATGGGTGCAACTTAAAGTAGCCGAATGCATTAATTAAAAAAGGATGTTCGCAAACATTTGAACATATGGTGTGTATATATAGGTTCTGTACCAATTAAAGGTTTTAGCTAAAACCATAGGCCCTGGACCAGAACCATTTATCAGCCATTTTTCAATAGTATTTTATTTCTGTTATGACACAACCTTGAATTACTGAATGGTTACCTCCATCCATCTATCCATCCATTATTCTTATCCTCTTCAGCTGAGCAAGGTTGTGGTGTGTCTATAGCCTACCTGGAATCCTTGGGTGCAAGACAGAAATCTCCTCTGGCCAGGGTGCCGGTCCATTGCAGGGAACAACACACACATATTCACTTCTACCTAGGGGGCAGTTTAGCATAGCTAGTTCCCCTACAATGTGTTTGTGGGAAGTGTGAGGAAACCAGAGTACCACACCACCCTGCTACTCTTGAAATGATTGTTCTTGGGGCCCAGAATGGTCCAGCGATATTAGGCGCTGTTACTGTGACCAGAGGTTGGTGGATGGCACTTTCGTCCCACATGCTGGTCAGCCCTGGCATCAATGCATCAGAGCTGGGTGCTTTCCTCCAAGCACATTGGTTGCCTGGTGAAGTTGCATTGGTAGCTGGCTGCACAAGTGTTGGAAGAGGTGTGGGATGGTCTTCACCCTTCCAGTGTTGGAAGCATTGCATGTGATAGGGGGGAGAATATGTATGGCCTGGGAATTGGCGACCTAAATTGGGGTAAAAAAATGTTTTTTGATTTGATTTAATTGACCACTGAAGACATGTTGCTTAATGTCCAAATATGGAAGTATGGGTTTAAGCCAGTTTTCTGTAGGGAGATATTTAGCAGTGTTTTTATTAAATTATTTGTTATAGCTTGTTCTGCCTTTACTAAAAAAAACCTTGAATAACCTCTTTGTAGTTAATGTGTAAACCACTGAGCTTAGTGTTAGACCTGAGTAGCTAGTGTTCCTGCAGCTTAGTTGCAGACATGCATGCAGCTGTGACACCGGTCCCTGCTATTCTTCCCTCTCAACACCAGAGGTCCTCCTCACCACAGTACAAACACTTGCCATGATTGTACCTCTGCACTCACAACTGCATTGTACGTCCACTCATCCGCCCCTCCTTAAATACTTCTTCAGTTTGTGAAGTCTTGTTCTCTCACTGTGTACTAAGCGGTTTATTGTGTTGAGGACATTCAGTTGTTGGCTACATAAAATATCACTACTAGACTACTTCAGTATACCAGATATGGCACTGAATCATAATTCAGGATTGACATTATAATGATCCAGACCTTGAGGAAATTTTCTCTAGCTGGACCTTACTGAATTTTGAATGTTGTCAGTACCCCTGTGAGCTGTCTTTGGTTCTTGTTTGTTTGGCCATTGGGACATTTCTTTGTGAAACTTGCTAATGCACTTGAACAGTTGAAGGCTAACCTCATTAGTTGACTTTTCAGATGTTGAACAAGCATAAATACACAGTCTTATTGTTTACCTTTAGGCATTCTCAACAAAACACTGTACAACAGACTATGCAGCCATTAAGCACAGGACACTAGAAGACTAGACCCTGTACACTGTGGAGTAGGTGAGCATTACTGTATTTATGTATTACGTTTTCTTCTATATAATATTCGTGTGCACTGATATTTAGCAGCACTACTTGGCAGCCCTTGATTTGTCACAGTGAGGATACTGTGCTCGCTAAATAATAATTGATCAACCCTTGCCTGTTTAATCAACCTTGAGTTTAGAACTGTTGTGTACAACCTGCTAACCAAGCACATGAATTCTTCACAACTTTTTGAGCTTCAAAAGTAGTAGCAGTATTTAAATATAACTAAAATACCATGTAATATGGAGAATCGTGTGCAGAAAATGTTAGCAGAACAATAAATTTGGTTCTGGAAATTTTATTTACCACAGGATGTAATAGCAGTGATTTTTGAAAAACCATTAGCTTTTCTCCATGGGTCCAACCAGAATTAGGCCCAGAATTCCTTATTTTGGCCTGACTCAGACTTCAAAATGATGCATGACTTCAGAAGTTTGTTTGTACCATTTCTACTGAAACATTTGTCATCACATCTTGTGGATTAAAAAGGCACACATAAAAATAGCCCCAGAGAAATGTAATGTGTAGTTTTGTCACTGAAAGATCATGAGTAAATTGATATGAAGCATCACATTGTGGTAAATAATCTCAGAATTGGGGTGGCACAGTTTTCGCTGGAGTAAAGGTGCTCCAATACCTGTGGGATGTGGTGAGGTGGAGATCATCAAAGACCTTGACCTTGTGAATGCACTTCAGAAGAAACCATGAATGAGCAGTTGTCCCAATACTTTGTGGTTATCCAGGAGGTTGTCTTTGTATGTTCTCCACACACTCTAGAGCCCCCCAAAAATCGTTGTTTCCTTTTCCAAATATCTTTTAGTATTACTATAATTAGTATACTTCATATTACACTAATACTTATACTATTTATAGTATACTTAGTATAATTAGTATACTATATATTTAGTATACTTTTGATGTATTGTGTGGCCTTCTCCTTACTAGAGGTGCCCACTATAGTACAGTATAAATGTACTGTAGTGTCGTCAGATCTGTTGGAATCTGGGTTTGGAACATAGCTAAGAAAGAAGATCATTACAGAGTTTAGAAAAAAACAGAAATGTGTTATTCTAACCCAAACCATCTGTCTTTATTATTATTATTATTATTATTATTATATGCCAGTGATGCGTTGATATATTTTCTTGCTTACCATGTCACATTAATGTTACAGGCCAGTTAATGCTTGCCAACATTATTTTCCTCGCCAGAAACACATCTAAGGGTTCAGTGATCACTAAATATCAGGTCAAGCATTTTTGGCAGCGACTACAGCATGATATAAGAGAGGCTTCACTCTTACATCATGCCTTCCCTGTCCAAAAGAATTAGGTTCCTTTTGACGCCAAACACACGCCTTGACTTAGCGTTCACAGTGTGGTTTCTTAGTAGACTTAGTAGACTGCTTGGTGGTAGGATAGTAGGGGATATAACCTACACAAACGTATCACACATACAGGGGTGTTGTATGGGGGTTGGGGGTAAAAGAAATAAGAAAATAATTATTGGAGTTGTGTATATATATATGTGTGTGGGGGAAAGGTCCCGCCCCTGGCCAAAATGAAGATTCTGATTGGTTCTGCCTCTGTGCTGGATTCCCTGTTGTCCCGCCCCCCAGCTGAGGTGGCGACTTTCATTGGCTCTGCTGCTGGGCTTGACTGTCTGCCTTTGCTCCAAGAGGTCGGTGTGCGTTTCATTTAATAAGCGGCTGAACTCGAAATATATTTTATCGATCCGGTTCCGACTCGCAGACCGTGTGTCTCCACTAAAATGATTGATATAGTACTCAGAATATAGTCTGGCCCTGCTTTGTCATTTTACACACTAACTTTGTTGTTTTTTGTTTTACTCTTCCATTAGGACTTTTCTTGGACCCCAAACAACAGAGAAGTAAAACCACCTTTAGCATTACCACAACCAAGGATTAAGACCATGTTGTTAGATATTCATTTTCACGTTTACTTTTAGCCTTCAGTGTTTGTCCCAGATGATGGTTTTCAGTGAAGAGTTTTATAGGCAGTAGTGCCAGTATTGTTGGTGCCGGGATTATTGCGGTTACTTGTAACTTCGCCATGTAACCACTAGGTGGAAGCAACGGCTCACTTTGCTTTTTGCACAACCTACCTAATATTCCCTGATCATTCACAACAGCTGTATTGTATCCTTTAAAATCCAGGGTATCATATTTGATGTACGTGAGTACAAGACCTCTGTTTCAAACGGTCTCAACAGCAGTGTGATAATTAAATAATACATTATTTTAAATAATTATTAAATGATATATAAAAATAGCAAGAAGATCAAACCAATTATATGGTGTAATATATAATAAAATAATTATGTAATAATACATAATGCAATTAAATAAGTACTGCTTAATTACATTAATAAATAGTACATAAAATAAATAGTACCCTGTGCATGTTTTTTGCCTCTTGGTGGATTGTCTGTGCACTGCATGCAATGGAAAACTACCTATATATTTCTAATTTTGAAAGACAAAAGGGGTTAAACATATTGTTCTATATGGTTTCATTTGTGTAAAAAAAAATGCTCTGAAAAATAAATTCCTGACATATCAAATACAAAACAAAAGTAATCTAAAGTGTTATTTAATTAATTTTATAAATAACTGGCCAGAAGAGCGAGCTGAATCCTGCTGTATTTACCATGGAAAAGGTTTGAAGAAAGTAGGATTTTACACACCCAATATCGAGAGTACAAAAGTAGCGTACTTCTTGTTTAAGTCTCAGACTCATGATTACATCAGTTCATTAAGGCCTTCCCTCGTATGCTATTTCTTCTCTACAGAGCATTCAGAATGCTGCAGCTTGTGTTCAACATAACCTTCAGACATTCTCCTGTGTCTCCCATCTGTTGAGATCACCTCATTGGCTTCCTGTGGAGGCAACAACAATCCACAAGAAGAATCCACATACAAAGGTTTGGTTCTCATATTGCACGCCTCAAAGGGCTTGGCCTCGCTGCTTTAGTGTCCTTGCCCTTCAGTGGTGGAACAAGCATCCCCCTGAAGTCCACACCCGCACAGTCTCTCAGTTCCTTGTGGTCTGAAGCCACATCTATTCAGGCATTATCAGAGAAACTCACCTCTGCACTGCTTTGTACTTTATTTCTGAGCCATCTGGTCATTGTTCTCAACAGTGCTCTGCACTTCACCTCTGTGTATTTATTTTCTTCCCCTGTACCTTAGCTTAGAGGTTCTTGTAGCTTGCACATTTTGCATGGATTTCGAAGTAGCTCTGGATAAGAGTTTTCACTACTGTGCTCTATTCTGTTGCAATTAGTCTTTGTTATAGAAAACCCTCCCTTTGACTTACAGCAATATGTTTTAGCTTCCCAGTGATGTCCCACATCCCATACCATTCCTAAAGGTAAACATTTCTATGATTAATTATTTAGCAGTCTGTATTTTAATCGGCTTAAAAACAGGCATCATGGGTGTTTTTCACAGTTCTTCACTAGAGAACCTCTACTTAGTCCTCCTGGCAGAAATAATGAAATATGGCACTTGTTCACCAAAGTGTGATATCAAAATGTACCTCATAAAAAAAAAAAACATACATTCTAGGAATCCAGTGTGACCTTACTTGGAAAGAGTGATCCATGCTGTTGAGGTGTCTGGAGCTGTTATTAGACTACTCGCATGTGCTCGCAAGACTGCTTAGGAGAAGAGTATTTAGAGAGGAAACCTTGGTCTGTCATGTTCTAAACTGACCACTGGAGGGCCCTCAAAGAGCACCAGATCATCATGAGCCAAACACTGTTAACCCGCCTAGCAGACACAAGTCATTGTCCAAATTGTCAGGCCACTTTTCGCATGATGAAAGCATCTGCCCAGAAGTTCGGGGTTCGAATCCGAGCTAGGCCACAGCAACAGAAAAATGCCACCATGAATGCCACAGGAACCTGGTATGCAGAGAAAGTTGTGAATGACTAGACATGACGACCATATTGAACCTTTGTGTTGGACACAGATAAACTTTGGCCCTCGCATATAACCCATCCGTGCAGTGAACACACACATTACACACTAATAATCAAACACACACAGTGACTGTGAACACGTGTGTCCGGAGCGGTGGGCAGACATTGCTGCATTGGGTGAGAGGCTTTCCTCAAGGGTCCAACAGTGGCAGCTTGCCGACCCCAGGTATCAAACCCACAACCTTTGCTCAGTTACTCATTTTTTAGGAATAATTTTGATTGATTTGAACTTCTGTGTGTGTTTATTTATTAGATGTATAGATCTTTTACTTCTGTTTAAGTATATGCAAGGCAATTAATATATTGATATATGAATATATTCATTATTGTGTTGTCTTTGTTGGTTCAGCTCATGACCTGCTTTCCTTTTGTAAACATAACGCATTGGAGCTTTAAGGTTTTATTCCAGACCAAAAATCTTTTCTATGCTGACTGATGCTAGATATAAGAAGAAATACGGTTCTAGTGGTGTTTTTGGACTTCATGCCAATTTTGTACAATTTTAGCTAGATTCTTTTACCTCAGCTTGAGCTGTTATCTCATACATGCTTATGACTGGCAAGCCCATTGTTATGATCCCATACACACCTTGGCCAGGGCAGCTATTAGATATACAGGGCCTGAGTAGTGATACTATACAACTTGAATATGTCTTTGTTTAAAGAATGCTCCTCTGCCAGGTGATTAAACCAAAAAAAAGAGAGATTAGGGACCCAAATTGTTATTGTGGGACTCAACGGACAGGGCAATAGTATAGCAGCAAAATTTCTCTTAGAGCTTCCCTGGAAAACAGTACATACACAAATATTGAAAGACAATTATGTTTGTTTGCTGAAATTTCTGCATTGCAGAAACAGTTGGGTGAAATGCTGGACCGGTTCAGAAGTGCAGTGAAAAATCTAAGCAACTAGATTGAGATGGGGTAGCATATCAGGTATGGGGCAGTGTTTGGCACATGCATGTCATAGGCCTAAAATGATGATTATTAAAAGCATTATTTTATGAAATGTCCCACTTCTAATGAGTGTATCTCATTACATTACAAAATCTGATCCAATGACACTTAGTACCTCTTTTATAAGGTGATATGACCCATGTGCACCCAGTTATAGAGAATACACTCATAGCAAAAAGTCATAGTTTGTGCCAAAAAAGCTACATACAAGTTCTACATACCACATGCAAAAAGTGGACTTACTGCAAAAAGCATTTATATGTTTCAGTGGTACTTTTAAATTGTCATAAACACCCCTTGCGGTACCTTTTTAAAGGGTGACCCTCCGGAAACATACATTTTTGGAAATGTGTACAGAAATAACTATTTTGATAAATAATGCACATTTTGCAACAAAATGAATAATTTTGCACACTTTAGATTGAGAGTAAACAAAGCAGCTGTAGTTCCACTTGCCATGTTCTTCTTGTCTTCTGTACTCCTACTGTGTGCCAGCTTTAAAGCTCACAGTAAAAGCCCACTATTATCTTGCAGATAGCCTTAATTTGAGGGGCCATAAATATAAACCCATAAATATCCCAAAGCTAAATATGAAGACCTCTGTTGTTGAATTCCTGGTGGTTGGTTAAGCAATAGTAAAAGGTGCTGGTGATCTCTAGACAATAGGCCAAGTGCCTCTGTCCATATGGCTGCCCCGTAGGACTCTTTTGTGAGGTGATGGATATCCTCACATTAATGGCTGTCATCTTTGAAAGTTTATTTGCAGGCAGCCTTCCCCCACTCCTCAAAGCCCTGTTCCTCTCTGCCTTCACTGCCACGTTTTGCTCGTATCTGCTAAGTGTGCCTTTTTTGCTTTGTACATACCCCCCTCCCTCAGTGCCCCCATCCCCCCCACCTCACTCCACTCCGCTCCAGACTTTGTGTTTGTGAAAAGGAGCGTCTCAGATGTCCTGTGCAGGCGCAGCAGCTGCCAGTGTACCACGCCATTCTTTCAGACCTCCGACAAAAGAGGGCAGTTTTTTCTTCCTCTTTTTCCCTTTTGACAGGGGGGCTCAGTGCACTTTTGTGTGCTAACTCCGCCTCTGCCCCCCTCCCTGGCCCCCCATCCCTCCCCAAAAAGCCCTTTGCTGGAGCAAAAGAGGAGGCTGCAGCTTTTGTCCTCTCTGAACCTCCCCTTTGAGCATCTGATATGGCTCCTCTGCGAGCCTCGGGGCCTGGCGGCACAGCCTTAGCACAGCTGGCCACTACAGACTGAGTCAACCCCCCAAAACACACCATAGCCAGTCAAGGCTCCAGCGCTGGGATAGACAGCTGAGAAGGAGAGGCCACTGAGGACGGTTTGTTCCCCCAAGGCCGTAGCAATATCTGGGTGATAGAGCTGTATTTTGGCAACAGTTGGCAGCATGTGTCAGCACTGTGCACCCTTGATCTGCACACTTAATGTGACAGCGCCGATGCTTCCGTCTGAAATCTTATCTTTCCTCAGTCTGCGTGTGCTTAGAACCAGACAAAGGTGCATAAACACCCACAGTACACAAAGCGCATGCTCCACACCTGTTACCTGCAGCCTTTTCATTGTCTAATGGTGTTTATACAGCGAGACCTAAAGAACATCAGTTGGTCTGGCTTGATGGATGACTACGAGCAATTAGAAGTCCAAAGTAGACAGATAAGGATTCTAAAGTTCTGAACTGCAGTCTTAAAAATAAAGGTTCTTTTCATCAATTCCATCAAAGAAGCTCTTTTTGTTCCCTCATAACTTTTAATGAATGGTTCTTCAAAGAATCATTTCTGTAAACAATGTGCTCAAGTGTGAAGAACCTTTTGAAAGTTCAAAGAACCTACACGCGTGCAGTTTTTTCATCTAGAACTCTACATCCAAGCTAAGAGCCATTCAGGAACCTCTGTGCTTACGTCCGCCACTGCTGATTTATCCATCATTGTATGTTCCATACAGAGGCAGAACTTCAGTGGCTAATTTCATACAATGATCTGCTTTGGCCAATCAGTCTCTGTCAGGCCAATCTCTTCATGCAGATGGATGTTTGAGCAGGTGATGGAGAAGAGGAGAGGCCACACTGGTGCAGAGACGGCCAGCATTAGGCAGGAGGCCTGACCCTCTGACCGCATGCAAAGAGACAGCTGGCTCACATAATGAGTGATTACCATAGAGTGCAGACTGGAGCCCCTCACTCTGCAGCCCATAATCTGCTGCACTGCCAGGCTAGCATAGTGGGGAGGGGGAAGGCAACTGGCCAATTAAGAAGTTGTAGATATTAGCATGAAGAAAGCGGAGCTGCAGGAGCTGCAGACGGCAATGGTAATGGCTGTTACTGGAGAAATGAGTGCACCTAAAATATAAGTCTAAGCATAAGATCTTATTTTTACAAGACAAACAAAGGGGGTTATTTAACTCTCAGGCTGAAATGTGCTGAGATTTATTGCAATTGCAAAATATTAAGTGTTTTTGTTTGTAAAGTTAAAAAAACAATATGGAGTTTAAACCAAAGTTCCAGTCCCCCTTCAGCAAAACCCTACCCACCCTGTTTTTGGTCAGAAATGCTACATGTAAACACACACATGTTTACTCACACACAAACACTGTACAGAGCATCAAAGCGGCTGTTTGCTTCTGTTTGCATCACAATTAAAGCAGAGATAGCCGACCACTGACTATTTCGCTTTCTTTCTATCACAGCACGTCGAAGCTTGTTCCAGATAAGGTATCTGTTGAGACAACAGGAATACCGATAGCCGTGTCCGGGGCAACAAGGGGCTGCTCCTGTCCTAGTCACCCTTCACAACCATCTGCTGCTGCTCCAGGGGCAAATTCAGTTCACCAGTGTTTTACTCCAGCCGGGTGGATTGGGGATAGGGAGGGGTTGAAAAGCCACTCAGGAGGGAGCCATGTGGTAGGAAGAGCTCTTGTAGGAACAGCAGAGGGACGGTGGGGGCGATGGGGCGGGTGCACGGATAATGAAATATTGTGACAAGGCAGTTAAAGCCCCCCTCGTGCACTGAGACAGTTGAAAGGAGGACTGCACAGTACCCCCATGCCTCATCAAGGCAGCCTCCCTGAAGTCTGCATGCTCTTTAATTCAGTTCAGCTCTATTAGCATTTTGCTTTTGCATCAGAACAGCTAAATAACACAAACAATGACACAGCAAGTGCGAAGCAGCAGAATGAAAGTGCATGGTAGGACAGGGCAGACTTGAACCTGCCATAAATAGAAAGTACACTAAGCTAAGTCAGTAATTTAGATATACAGTATATGCCCAAGTGTTTGGGCATACACCCCTTCTAGTTAATGCATTCAGCTACTTTAAGTTGCACCTATTGCTATCTCATATGTGCAAATGCACACACACACAGTTTGTCTAGTCCTCATAGAGAAGTATTACCAATAGAATAGGACTCTCTGGAGCAGATAAATATTAACCTATTGGCACCATGTCTATTGCCAGGCATGGGCTGCGACATTGAACTGTGGGGCAGTGAAACTGTGTTCTCTGGAATGATGGTGCTCCATTTGATACGTTTGGGATGATCTGGGGAATTGGTCGCTCAATGCAATCAAATCCTCACAGAAATGCTCCTTAAGCTGGACTGTACAAATAGTTACAAATAGTTGTTGTTGTTTTTTTTCAGAAGAAATAATTAATGAGCAGGTCCCATAATGTAGAGATACAAGGTTTTTGAATTGCAATAGCACAATAGAATTAATGTCAGTTAATTGAATAATGAGCCTACTATTTCAACAAACTCACTGAGCTACTCTTAACTAATAAGCCAATTATGAAGATACGGTATGTGCAGAAAGGCTGAGATAGCATTGCTGTGGCTCATATCAATAAGTTACATCAGTCAGTGAGGTACGTGACAGCAGGCCTCATCTCCACTGTGTGCTGGCCCGCCTTCACCCCCTGAGCCACTAGCAAAAGGCACGCCCCCACACAGCACCCAGTCAGCCCTGTTGGAGGCCTTTGTGGAGGCTGCTCAGTGGGGGTAGTAGCAGGTCCCCCAAGGGAGTGTGGCTGAAAAGGAGCTGGCTTGTGCCAGGCACAGGGCCGTCCTCTTCTTCCTCTTCCTCTCCTTCCCCCCTCCAATCCCTCCCTTCCACCTAAACCACAGCTCATTATGCGCAGCAGCAGATGGAGCAGGTTTTTGTGGCCCAGTTGCCGGGTAGACTGAAGAGTCTAGGGTTTGGGGGCTTGGCCATGTTTGCAGTCTGCAAGCGCTCATGGTGTGGAAGAGGACAATGAGGGCCGCCTGCGAGCTGCTGCATTGTTCTGCAGGGGCTTATTTGATTGCTTCTTTACCCTTTTGCAAGTCTGGATCAGAGCTGGAGTGTCAGAGGTCATGCAGAGCGCTTGCAGAGTTCAGCTGTTCACTCTTACAACAAGGTGCAGGAGAGGTTTTAAAACATGTCATGCTGAGAGTGGAATAATATGTTTTCACTGAATTGGCAAAGTTAGGATTTTAGAGGTTTGGGCAGAAAAAGATGTGACGTAAAATAATTAGTTTACTGGAAAAAATCTAAGTAACACAGATTTGCTTCCTTAAATGTAATTAGTCAGGCAAGAAATGTTTGCGGTCTGACGTTTGCTTCTTTAGTTTTGCACTGAGCCTACATAGAGAGTTAGTCATGTAGCTCCAGCACAAAACCATGCAAGGATACCTCAGCCATCCAACATGTCTTAGTCAATCAACTGCGTTTAGGGGAACGGGAAAATGGTGTAACTGAGATTAGCCTGTTAACTATTCCTTTAATATAGGCCTAAGTGATGAAATATTAGCTTTTCTCCTGTTTCTTCAGATATGAAGTTATAAGTACAGTCCCAACACTATGTAACATTTAAAAATAAAAAGATATGCAATGAATACATGATTGTTTGTTTCTTATGTAATAAGAATATGTATCCTAATATTCATTTAGTTTTTTCATTGAACTTCATGCTGACACTTACACCAGACCTATTCTTTTACCCAGTAAATGAAACAATTCTGATTCTGAGATTAATTTTGCTTTAATATTTGAGTTATTTTAACTTTTACCAACATCAATGACCAATAAAAACACAACGACCACAGTTCTGTGAAGCCTGTGTTAACGTGTACCTGACTTGTAGGTTCTTTCTTGCCTGCAACATTATCAGACATTGGAGCTCACATGGGATTTGCTGTTCATCAGCCAGATGGCACTTTCTCAGCCAATCACAAGCTGTTGCTATCTGAGACTCCAGCAAAAGGCCTTCAGTCATAAGGGGCCAGTCAGAGAGCTTCATTATTCCACAGATCTTATTAAGAAGTGAAATCCGCATTAGTAATCCTCTTCACTGATATCGCTAACTCATTTTGACATTTCATTGATATCAATAGCATTTCATTGATATACCGTAGCATAAGGAGGAAGTGGTGAAGCGAACCACTGAGGAACCTCTGAGCTTGCGTCCTCCACTGCTGTTTTATCGGTCATTGTATGTTCCATGAGTATGTTCTAATTTTAGTGGCTAATAATCTGATTTGGCCAATCAGTCTGTCAGGTCTACTCATGCAGATGGATGTTTGAGCAATGATTTTGAAGCAGCATTCATTTTTTTAAGATAACCACATTCCTCTAGTTTGTGGTGATTAATAGTCAGAAATGTTCCTCTTCTAGTTATAGGGGCTTCGGTTTGCCTTCCTTAATCAGTCAATATCTGTGTTTTTTGGGTGATATACCCAAAGGGTTAGAAATAGTGTCTTGAACCAATTACCTGTTTTTTATGTATGAATAATGGCCACAATGCTGCATTTATAGTTTTGTGGTCTTTGATAACTGTACCACTGCAGAATGGAACATTAGACACAATCAGCACTGTTGCTCAGTCACTACAGTGTGCAACAGTCATTCCCCCTGTAATAGTAACACATTGACTGTTTCAGTGCAAGATATGATCCAGGCAACCAGGACTGAAATATGCCATAACCATGCCCTCTACAGTAGTAATGTGTGGACTGTTATCAAACTGTCCTCACTCATTACAATTGTATTTAAATATCCACCAATCAGCCATAACATTAACGCCACCTGCTTAATACCGAATTGGTCCCCCTTGTGTCGCCACAACAGATCTGACCATTCACGATATGGACTCCACAAGATCTCTGAAGGCATCCTGTGATTTCTGCCACCAAGATGTTAGCAGATCCTTTAGCATGTCCTGTAAGTTGTGGATCACATCAGTGAGCCTTAGGTGCCCAGGACCCTGTTGCCCGTTCAGCGGTTATCCTGGTGTTTTGGAGATGTTCTGAATCGGTCTTCTTGCTATCACAGTTTGGCCCTGGTCAGAGTGGCTCAGATTTCTATGCTTGCCCATTTCTCCTGCTTTTATAACACATCACCTTCAAGAACTGACTGTTCACGTACTGCCTAATACATCCCTCCTTGGCAGGTACCACTGTAGAGGAAGATCGTCTGTATTTTTTACATCACCTGTCGGTAGTACTAATGTTCTGGCTGATGGAGTGAAGTTCAGCTTAGGTTGAGCTACTTCAGCTACTTCAAGTTCCTTAACCTCACATTATAAAATACTGCCTCTTACTTAGTTCAAACATAAAGTTTAAGCTGAATTTAGAAGGATTAGCATTGCCCTTTACACTTGAACACCTTCAAAGAAACTGAAATTGTGGGCTTCAGCATTGAGACTACTGAACTTCTCTACTGTCAGTTGGGCTCTATCTGATCTGGAAGGCATAACTAAATAAATGAGCTCTGAAGACGTTTCCACAGGTGGAGCTTTTTCAAGTATGGTTTGTAAGATCCTGAGTCTGTGAGCCAACAATGAAATTGAATGTTCAGCATGGTGTTTCATCAGCCTATCTCAGACTGCCCTGCTTCTGAACAGCAATAGATACAAGACCGTGTCATTTTGTTAATTAACCTGCCACAACAACTCCCTGCTCATATGGGTCTGTCCTAGCCTGCTTTTACCTAATATTACATAAACTGTGACATCCAGACGACGCAGGTGATTATAAGGATGGGGTGATGGAGGCCAAGGTTACCCTCCATAAAGCAAAAACTGAGTTCTCTAACTTGTTTTTGCAGGCATCTGAAGATCTCAGCTTTAGTTACTAAATCCTCATTGAAATGAAATAGATGAAGTGTAAAAGTGCAGGATGTTGATCTTTAAGGTGAGTGAACTGACTCACTATATGTCTGTGTGAGGAACTGAGAATGCAGCCTTCTAGCTGTTCTTGCCTGAGTAGGCCACACAGAACTCTTCCTGAACTAACCAAATTCAAACTGACCAAAATAACACAGATTAAGCAGGTTGTGCTTTTCAGTCACATTTATTCACATTAAATGTCACACAATTCACAGTACAGAACAGGCATCGCTCCAAACCAGTGTAAAATTAGTCCCTATTTGTACAGTAAAAATGACTCTCTTCAAATATCTAACATTTTTCTTCTAAAATATCTAAAATACTTTCCTTTGTTTGACATCTTCTGAAATCATACATGTGAATTCCCTTTTTCTTTTACATTTCACGTTTTTTTATATATATATTTTTGTTTTTGATCACATTTTTTTCTGTTAACATTACACATTTGTTATTTATTCTTAAATTTCATCCCCTCCCCTTTTAAGTAATATCTTTATGTAAAATATTTCCACCTTTTTTTTCCTTTTCTTTTAACTTAAAATATTTTTTTATATTTAAAAAATAAATAAGTTTTGTTTTAATTTTTTTTCCTTTGATATTTTAAATGTCCAAATTGAAACATGACTTTTCTTTTTTCTCAAATGTTATCAGTTATTTTGCCATTTATTTGTTATATTTTTATATTATTTTTTTCTAGTGTTTTTATATAAAATATTCCCACAATAAATTATTTTTCTTTTTTTCTTGACTTCTCAAATATTTCCATTTTCTGACGTCTTTTTTTGTTTGTTTGTTTGTTTTTTCTTCTCAAGTATTTCCAAAGTGAAACTTTTAGAGGTTTTTTTTTTATTTGACAAAAATTTCCAAAGTGAAACCTTCAGATTTTTTTCTTCTCAAATATTTTCAAATTAGATTTTCAAATTATCATTTTTTTTTTTCTTTTCTGACATCACAAATATTTCCAGAATGAAACCTTTGTAGATGTTTTTCTCCTCTCATACGCAGTACAACCTAAAGTGAACCCTTTAGAGAATAAGACCCTTCTGGAGAGTGGAAAGCCCATAGCCCACAGTGAGTCGCCTTCAGTGGCTTCACTGGGGAAAGTGGGCGTGGTGGAGTGCAGTCCGGCTCAAAGCCCCGCCTGTTCGGCTCGAAGCTCCGCCTCCTCTGCGCCTCCAACGCAGCGCCCCGTTCTCCGCCCAACTCGCTTCCCCTTCCTCTCCAAACCTCATCCGCACAAAGAATGAGGGCCGTCGGCTCGCTCTCGGCCCGGGCTACCCCTCACTCACACAAACGAGGAGGGGGCTCGGCTCGACGTGCGCGAGGGCACGAGGAGCGACACGAGCGCCGCCCGGGCCTGTCCACGCGCGTGCGCGCGCGCGCTATGAGCCTCCACAGGAGCTTCATCAGAAATAATCCTCGATCCTCAGAATGAGGAGAGTATTTCCTTCAAGACTTGCAGCAGCAGCAGCAGCAGCAGCAGAGGGGCTCAGCGCGCGGGCAGGGTCACCTCAGGAACCCACTCGTGACAGCTGCGGCTCTCTGCGCAGAACACGTGCAGCTTTTCTAGAGCAGGGTCTTCCCACGAGCCCTCGGTGGGGTTCTGTTGGTGGAGGAAAGAAAGAAACACATGAGCGACTTGCAGACAGAGCAGTGTGTGACACACACACACACACACACACACACACACACACACAGGATACGAGCAGATCTGACGGTCACGCGCTTTAAATGTGAATGTAAATGAACCGCTTTGCGTACCGTGATGAGCACGCAGTGCGCGTCTTCCAGCTGCCCAGCTTTGTCTCCCAGCAGCTCGGCGAGTCGCTGGGCGTCGCTGACTCTCACGATGCTGATGTCGTTGTCAAAGCAGAAGGCCTGGATAAGGGTGAAGTGGATCTGCAGGGCGATGTCGCACTCGAACTCCTCGTCCATGGCCAGCACGCAGAAAGACACGCTGTCTGGATCGCTGCAGAGCAAAGAGAGAGAAAACGTTAATAAGCAGATAAGCGTAAAGCACTGATGGCATGCCTAACACTTGCAGATGCTGAGGTTAGTCCATATTCGGCTGTAGAGCATCTCAGTGTAAGAACACTGACCTAAGAAGTGACCAGGCTCATGCAGAATAATGACCCCTGGCTAATTGACACTGGACATAGACATTCGGGATCCCATCAGCATGGGCACCCCTGAGCTAGGCCCCAAGTATGACTACCTCTTTGCACTGCCAGTAGATACTGGTATAAATGTATACAGTAAGTTTATATACTTTACATATATGTCTAATGTGTACGTTTATATAGTCATTATCATCTAATAAGGTCTAAGATGGTCCCACAGCTATGAGCCCTTCTCCTTGACTAGCAGTACAGATCTATAAAAAACACCTTCATTTTCCACAACTCTGACTCAACACTAGCTCGAGCCCCTACTCCCGACCCCTGCTCCCCGGCACTGCTGGGAATCAACTGAGCTTCACTGGACGAGCTTGCTACCACTTCCAGCCTGTAATCAGAGCAGCTGCGGATAGTCTACAGTGGTTAGCAATCAGTCTACTTACTCGTTCATGATTTTGGCGCACTCGTACACTCCGGCTGTGAGGCGACCCTCGTCCTGTGCGCACATCATAGCCTCCAGCAGGCACGCGCCTTCGGACACCATCTTCGGCTTTACAGCAGCACTGTCCGCTAACGTTTCAGTAAAGGGGGTTGATTAGGTCTCGGTAAGATGTGTGTGTGAGAGAGAGTGTGTGAAGAGTCCGGCACGCGACCAGTACTTATAGGAGGGACGTGGCACGCGCTGGTCCAGCGAGGCACCTGATTGGCTGACCGGTGAGCAATAGGCGCGTGCCTTTAGATAATCAGGAGATCTAAAAGTTTCTTTATGAAAGGGTCAGAGTTCAGGCACGAGCAACTTTTACGCTTTTATCCGGCTTCGTTTCTGACATGCAGAGCTTTTCAGAAAAGCCTGTAAACGAAGTCCAGTGCAAGGAACAGAGATTTGGACTTTTGGTCGGATTGATGAACACAATTAATAAACACGAGTTTATTTGATTCAAGTGTGTGAGCGTTTCCAAGTGATTTCCTTATAATTAACAATATATATTAATCAATACTTATATAAATATATGGATAATGTTAATATTGTCTATCATACACACACACACACACACACACACATATATATATATCCATATATCAGATCGCATTAGAGCAGATGGAAGTAAACATGAATACAGAAAAAAAAAAAAAGTTACAAGATTTTCTCAAGTAAGTAGTTGAACTATCTAGTGAAGAACACTGTGGCTCCAGGTTTCTCCGGGACGCCTTCAGCCAACGCGTGGATGTATGTGCTCGATTCCATCACCAGCTGACCTGATTAACAGAGCAGGTGTTAGATGAGAAGAAGAATACTAGACTCTAATGGAAAGCTTTGGGGATGATTTAATAAACACAGTGATGGAATCAATGACTGTTCGTCTGAGTGTTATTTCTATTTATTTTAATATGAGTGTTTTACTAAGCAAAGTGTTTTCCTGTCCAGATAAGGAGCTTTTTATATACCAAGAGTATCAATATTCATTCAGTATTTCAATGCAACCAGATACGCCACATTTTCAGCTTAAGGCAAACAGACGTAAACAGCTTATATATATATGTTCTTATAGTATTCTTATAGACTTATATGACTTACAACTTTATAAAGTTACAACATAAACCTATACAACTTATCATTTCATATATATTACATATATATTGTTACCACTACTAGTTACTATGTAAAACTGACTTATACGACTATAAATTACATAGATTACATAAACTGCATAAACGTTTCTTCACACAGAGAAAAACGTTGCTTTGAATTTACATAATTCAAGTGTTTGTACTAAACTCAGAAGTCTAAGGATGACAGTTTAAGCTGTTGAGTTATAACAATTTTGTAATTTATTTATTTGTCGAGTTAAAACTGCTGGAAAACGATATGTCACTTTTTTTACTTTGAAAGTTATTGATACGAATTGTAATAATTTGTAAATGAATAAATACTAAACCTTTGCAAGCGCTTGGACCTGTTTTCCAGAACTAACGACTCTAAACTCAAGAACAAAGCACCCGGGTGATTTTATTAATTGTCTATACAAAAACATTTGAATATTGCTTATTTGAATATCAGTTTGAGTGACACTCATGCACACCCTTAAACATGTCGGTCAGATACAGCGAAGCAGAGCTCGTGCCTCATCCCAGTTCTGCTTTAATTCTGGTTGACAATACCACACACGCGCTGCTCGTTTGCTCGCGCCGAGGTGGATGGGCTTTACTCGGGGCGCGTGCCATCTGGGGATGCCTCTCTGTCACTAAGGCAACGGAGGGGGTGGGTGGGGGTGAAGGGTCAATAAAGCAGAAGCTCTCTGATCGTTATCAGTTCCTGAGGAACACTCTGCAGCCTGCGCTCTTATTCACAGCCTCACGACTGAGGGATCTGAGTCTGAGACAAAGGACGCACGAGGAACTCACCTCAGCTGCTTTTTAGGGTTAGAAATAGAATATTTCGCTGTAGAAACAAGACACAGAACAAAATGACCCGAGTGCATTGACTCTTTCATGCATTACCTATTAACACAGCCAGGGGATAAGATGTGAGAACAGCATAAAAATTCACTTGTTAAAAGTTGCAGAATTGTCCTCATATGTGGAGTTTGGTAAGAGTTTGGTAAACATGCTGAATTAATCGAAACTCAAAGTGAAAAGACAACCACAGTTTATATTTTGAACAACAGCTGTAAATCTAAGTTGACCCAATTTATATCTACTATATACATGTACTATATACACTTATGACCTAATATATGAATTATATAATATATATAATTACACACACACACACACACACACACACACACATATATATATATATATATATATATATATATATATATACACATATATACACACACACACATATATATATATATATATATATATATATATATATATATATATATATATATAAGGAATCACAAATTATAAATATTAGTCTATTATATATGCTTATATAGATTATATATGATTATATAAAGTTATATAAAGTTAAGTTTTATGACTCATGAGAGCATATATAATACATGAAGTTGCAATACAAACTGACATGACTTATAACATACTAAATGTAAACTTACTATTTAATATATGACTTCAGATCTTTTATAACACTATATACACTATACAGACTAACTTATACGACTTACTAACTTGAGCTATAGAAGATGAAACCTATAGAAGATAAACCTCTACTATGCTGTATAACACTTCTATAATAACCCATAATATTCTCCTATCACATGCCTTAATTACGTCTAACAGTGGTTTGTATTACTTGTGTAGTTTCCAGCAGTAAACTGTAGGAACTGTCTGAATGTGTATAATGTGAATCCTGTAGAAACTCCTGTGTATTGCTACAGATCTATCACACAGTGCTGGAGCGTTCACTGCTGGAGGATTCAGTAGACTGAGTCAGATGAAAGTTTCTGCTGGCTGTTCTTCGTCTCAGTGGCAGCTGGCAGCACGCGGCTCATGTAGCTCTGGGGATAATGACTCACAGCAGCACTGAATGGGACAGGAGCTTACTGTGTGTGTGTTAAGGCGCGCGCGGGGGGGGGGGGGGGGGGGGGTTGGGTTGACTGCACGCGTCGGAGTAGCTCTGCTTGACACCTGTCACTGCGCCCTGCAGATGTGCTGCGACTTGCACGCGCCTCAGCAGCTGCACCGTGCAGCTCGCCAGTGTGCATTAAGTTTGGGTGCTGCTCGGTTGCATGAAAGCACAGTTTAAAGCTCGACTACAGAACGTATTCAACCACAGGCTGCCGCAAAATGCAGCAGACTTTTTGCAGACTTAACTACACTGTGTGTGTGAAATGTTTCCTGCACGAGGAGGACTTCTTATTGTAACGAGACAGACTACAGTGTACTTTAATCTATAGCTGGATATTTTTTTGGATTGTTTCAGGGTGGTGAATAAACAATACTGGTCGGTGCTGCAGGGTTATGGAAGGGTCTTGAATGGGGCTGAATGGGGCCGAGTGGGGGGAGGCCCCTCCATCTGCTCCTGCATGCTAACAATAGGCCTGAATCTGCCAGTCTGTTGTTCGCTCGAGCCACCCCACATTACTATCTGAACTCTGTGTACAGTTTGCATTTAGCTAGTTTGCCTTATCTGCAGTGATGCATTTACGCATACGTTCGTGCAAACATGCAAGACATTCAGCACTCTTACAGACTAGTTTCATTATTTAGTTAAGGTTTGCATGCCTGTATCTGTTTTCCTTGCTCTACTTTAGTTATATTCACACGTTTGTGCTATGAAAGACAGTCTATACTTTTTTCTTTTTAATAAAGCACACATACTGTTAAAAGACACTTGCCACACATGTGCTCTCAATGTCATAAATGTCAATAAAGCGACCAACCCAAATTTTGCATATGTGAGTTTATTCAATGCATTTGCAAAACTGCCCCCCAAAAAACTGCCCAAAACCTGCTGCCTGCCAGCGAATCACGTGACTCGTGGCCGGCGCGAGGCGGATTGTCCAGCGGGGCGTCACGGCACGCGCGACTCATTTGCATTTCTATACAACTCTAATAATAAAAGTTTCTCCACTCACAATAGGGCCGTTTCAGCCCATCCACAGATGGCCACACTCCACCTGCCCCTCTGCCTGGTAGGGGTGGGGTGTGTGGGGGGTGTGTCTATGGCCGTGTGCTCGCTCCCTTTCACCATCACAATACACCACTACACACACACACACACACACACACACACACACTTTCTCTCTTTCTATTTTTAGCCAAGTTAAATGTTTACTGCTAAACTTGTTTTTTAATATTTCGGCCAGAAAACCGTAATACGTGGAATCGCTGAGCACTGTAAACATGTAGGCTCGTATAATTCTAATATTAATTATTAGAAAGAATTATTAAATGTTCAAAATTAGGAATGTATTTGCTAGCGAGTGTTGCTAACTTTCACAGACGTCCAACAGAAGCACTGCTCATGGTTCACATTGCCACGTTTAGGCGTGTTGCACAGCTCAGTTCATACAAACTAAATAATTCTATTAAACATTAAAACTATTTCACCCCCCTAAAAAAAACCATGATCTCCATCAATCTGCCACGAGCCACACTGTGACAATAGCTATTAGCATACCAATACACCCTTGGGCTCAACCAATAGGGACGCCCACCCGCCTGCCTACTGCACAGCTCAGCCAATCAGGAACCGCGCCTTTCACCAGCTGCCACGAGCCAGCAGCGTATAAAAGCTGCACGCTGGCTCCTGATTCAGCACCACATCCTTTCGGGACTATTTGCAAACCTGCAACTTCTTTCTCGTCTACTTTCGTGGATAAACAATACCGGAATCACCATGACTTTTGAGGAGATCCCCGTGCAGAACTGCAGCGAGAAGGCTCGCCGCACCGGAGAGGCGCTGCAAGAAGCCCTGGAGTCTGCCCAGGCTAACGAGTGCCTCACCATCGGCGTGTACGAGTCTGCTAAAGTCATGAATGTGTAAGTAGAGTTAGCTGTCGTTGTTCTGCATTGAAATGAACCGTGTTTTAGCTCGCTGTTACTTGGATGTACCGAGATTCTGACGTTTTCTCTCTCTTTGCTCTGCAGCGATCCAGACAGCGTGTCTTTCTGCGTGCTGGCCATGGACGAGGAGTTCGAGTGCGACATCGCCCTGCAGATCCACTTCACCCTTATCCAGGCCTTCTGCTTTGACAACGACATCAGCATCGTGAGAGTCAGCGACGCCCAGCGACTCGCCGAGCTGCTGGGAGACAAAGCTGGGCAGCTGGAAGACGCGCACTGCGTGCTCATCACGGTACGCAAAGCGGTTCATTTACATTCATTTAAAGCGCGTGACCGTCAGATCTGCTCATATCCTGTGTGTGTGTGTGTGTCACACACTGCTCTGTCTGCAAGTCGCTCATGTGTTTCTTTCTTTCCTCCACCAACAGAACCCCACCGAGGGCTCGTGGGAAGACCCTGCTCTAGAAAAGCTGCACGTGTTCTGCGCAGAGAGCCGCAGCTGTCACGAGTGGGTTCCTGAGGTGACCCTGCCCGCGCGCTGAGCCCCTCTGCTGCTGCTGCTGCTGCTGCAAGTCTTGAAGGAAATACTCTCCTCATTCTGAGGATCGAGGATTATTTCTGATGAAGCTCCTGTGGAGGCTCATAGCGCGCGCGCGCACGCGCGTGGACAGGCCCGGGCGGCGCTCGTGTCGCTCCTCGTGCCCTCGCGCACGTCGAGCCGAGCCCCCTCCTCGTTTGTGTGAGTGAGGGGTAGCCCGGGCCGAGAGCGAGCCGACGGCCCTCATTCTTTGTGCGGATGAGGTTTGGAGAGGAAGGGGAAGCGAGTTGGGCGGAGAACGGGGCGCTGCGTTGGAGGCGCAGAGGAGGCGGAGCTTCGAGCCGAACAGGCGGGGCTTTGAGCCGGACTGCACTCCACCACGCCCACTTTCCCCAGTGAAGCCACTGAAGGCGACTCACTGTGGGCTATGGGCTTTCCACTCTCCAGAAGGGTCTTATTCTCTAAAGGGTTCACTTTAGGTTGTACTGCGTATGAGAGGAGAAAAACATCTACAAAGGTTTCATTCTGGAAATATTTGTGATGTCAGAAAAGGAAAAAAATAAGAAGGGGGATCCAAAAGTTTCACTTTGGAAATATTTGAGGGGAAAAAAAAAAAAAAAAAAACTTCTGAAGGTTTCACTTTGGAAATACTTGTCAAATGGAAAAAAAAATCTCAAGGTTTCACTTTGGAAATATGAGATGTCAAATGTCTAAATTTAACTTGTCAGAAAACTTGTTTTTAATTGTCAACAAAAATAAACATTTAAAATGAAATCTTGAGTCATGTGCTTATTTTCCTCTGAAAGGTTGTTCTGCTGCTGCTCTTGGCAAATTGTGTTGCCCAAGTTTTCATTCATTGAGTGAATTTGTATGGTGGGCTGTGAACAGTGCCAGCTGCCTGCTGCAGTGGCCCCTGATCTGCATGTGCAGAGCCCAAACACAATGGCAGCACGCTGTCCCGTCAAACTGGGGGTCTGAACAAGAGGCCCATTGTTGGAGAGGCAGATGTCTGAGCTGCCACGCACCTCCATCTGCCATGTTGAGCAGATGGGAGGTGAAGAAAGAAGAGGCCATGGGGGCAGGGAAGGAGGGGGCTACCATTAGGCCTCACTATCACAAAAAACTGCCTGTGGCTTTTACTAAGCCTGCTGCAACGCTCATCCCTGATGGATGGAGGCCAATGAAAGAAATTATGCATACGCAATAGTGAAGTGAGCGATAGTTTTGGTGAAAAGAGAAACATCTGCTCTTTTTTTTTTTTTTAAGCCAGATTTGATGCACCTTTTGTTTAAATCAGTGTAAAAACATTTAGGTGGTCTGCTGAGATTATTCTTGGAGGGGCAGCAAGAGCTCAGAGATTCTTTTTGAGTATAGCTTTTAAAAACAGCCCAGCAAATGAAATATAGCTGCTATATATTTTCATATGTAGGAAAAACATAACTTTCCAACCTTCTAATTCTGCATGAATGTAGACCTAAACACAGCAATGTTTTGCATTCTGAAAGACCATACAAATAACAAAGCAAATGCAGTAATGTGCATTTATTAACAAAAATAAAAAAACACATTTAGATAACTATCTGAATCTATACCAGGTCAACAAGGAATGTTTCCTGGTGCAGGTGTGACAGTCAAATCCAATAAAATAAATATAGAAAAGATAAGCTATATACAAACATGGAAAGTATGCATAAAGTATGCAAGTAAAAGGACCTGGGAGATGTGTTACGCGTCTTGTTTTCTCCATTATACAGTATATTCAAATTCACAAAGCAAACAATGCATTTAGTTTAGAAAAATAATAACAGACATTAAAATATACACTATTAAGTTGCACCGATTGTTGACACAGATGTGCAAATGTACACACACTGCTTGTCTAGTTCCTGTATAGACGTACTGCCAATCAAATCTGACTGAAGCATATACATATGAACTTATTGGCACCATGTCTTGCGCCAGGCGATGCCAATGCAAGCATTGAGCTGTGGAGCAGTGGAACTGTGGGATAAGGTGGAGTGGTGATCATCCAACATCCTGACCTCTCTCTCGTTGCTGAATGTAATCAAATCCTCACAGCACAGCTCCAAAATCTTGGAAAAGCCTTTCCTGGACAGGCTTTTTAATGCCTTTTTTACATTTCTGAAGAAACAATGAATGAACAGGTATCCCAATACTCTTGTCCATGTTGTGGATATCTGCAAATTGAGTTCTTTAATATGCGGTTAACTTGGTTAATTAAAAAGAACACACAGAACAGGGGTTCTTTAAAGGCCATTTCTGCAGAGTTAGTTAATTAATTAGTTTGTTAGTAAGTAGTGTATTCAGGTGTTCTAAATGAGGGACTGGACAAAATGTGGAGCTTACCTAAGCGATAAAATGATGCATTAAGGGCAAGGTGTAAGTAAAATAAATGAATAAAAAGCACATGTAAGTGTGATAAGAAGCAGGTTACCAAGCCTGCAATGCAAGTCTATGAACCTTGTAAACTAGAGCAAGTGAACTCCATGTGCGCACTTGCTGCAAACTCATGAACCTTAACCTCAAATCATGTTGCATTGTTCCCCACATACGTAATGAATATTAGCCTTAGGATGTGGACATACGCTTAAGGGGTTAAGAAAGGACACATAGTTTTGATGTGTGGCGTAAATTCCTGTAGGCGCGAAGACTGTCCCGTTTAGGGTCTTTGACCACACCTGTGATCATAGGAGGATGCTCAGTTCCACTGTTTCTTTGAATCCTATGCAACACAATGCGATACATACCTGTAAATGGGCTTCGACTTTTCCTGCTCTGGTTATTTAGGATGTGTGCCTCAGTGACTCCCAGCTCCTGCAGGATGGCACGCACATCCTCTTCTTCTTGGTTCAACCTTCCCGATCCAGCCTCCAGCAGGTGCACAGGGTTGAGCTGGCATAAAGGCCAGGCAGGACGGAAAAGCTCCACAGGTAGCAGCCATTCACAGCCCAGCATCTGGTCCAAGGCGTAGCGCTCAGAAGGCTCAGGCTTCAGGATGCCCCGGATCAGGCACTGGCATGGGGCCGACACCCATACAGGCAGGATGTATGCCCCTTCTATTACGCAGCGCCGCAGCTTAGGAACAGTGTCAGCACGGAATGGCATGGTGCCAGTCACTATGAAGAAAAGAAGAACCCCCATAGCCCACACATCTACAGGTGGCCCCAAGTAGGACTCATCTTTGAACAGTTCTGGGGCTGCATATGGCGGCGAGCCGCAGAAAGTGTCCAACATCTGGTTGCGATTGCTGACTCTCGTACTGAAGCCGAAATCCGCCACTTTCACACATGCGCTGCAGGAGTAGAGGACATTCTCTGCCTTTAAATCCCGATGAATGATGTTGTTGTCATGCTGAAATATACAGGAAATATAGTAAGACAATATTTTCCACAAGCACAAAGTCATATAGCAAGAACGAGTACTTTCTATAATAAATGTAAAATTATGTAATACTTTTAAATGTAAAATAACTGACTAAACGAATGCCTGTGCTTGTGTCATCACTGAACATCAGATGCAGCACTGTGTATTTGGACCTGTGTTATCGCTGCTTTGTGTTGACACATTTGACCCAACATAAGATTCAATGCATCAGAAGCATCACAGCATGTAGTATATTATGTTTACTAAGCTAATAATCTTTTCTTTCAAAGAGGCTTAAGTGCACACAGAGGAATCTACACCACTAGGGGGCCCATGTAAACAACACATTTGTGGAAAGAGACAATGAATGAACTGACCATGTACTTTACAGCAGACAGGATCTGTGCAAAAACAATCTTGCTCTCTGGATCAGTGAGTTTTCCCTGAGAGGTGATCCTGCTGTGGAGGTCTCCTCCTCCAGCATACTCCAGAACCAGGTACAGTCGACATGGCGTCTCCACCACCTCGTAAAGACGCAGTACATTTGGATGATACAAGCTCTCCATGCTGGAGATCTCTCTGGACAGCATCCTCTGGGTCTGCAGGTCCAGCCTCATCTTATCCATGACTTTGATAGCAACCTTGTCTACAAAGAATATGCAATGTGGAGAAGTAATAAGGTCAATACACACAAATCCATTTATCCTCTTATTTTGACCGTCACCAATAAAGTTCTACATAGACCCTGGCAAGAAACCTGTGCTGTCTCATTCAATTAATACTTCCATTTAATTTAAGCTCATACATTCCTGCTTTCATGACTTTCAGTCAAAGGGAACAATTTACAGTAGCTACAGAATAATACACTTTTAAGAACTAATTCAAAGGAGTTAACCGTGTCACATTTCCACATCCTACCTTTAGTGAGGGCATGAAAGGCCAACTTGACTTTTGAGAAGTTCCCACATCCGATCTCACCACGGACTTTGTAGAAGCCCACCCTTCTGCCCACAGTCAGTTCTTTGATGGTATTCTCATCGTGGCACATATCCAGTGTCAGCTTCTCCAGGGGTGTGAGACGTTTAGGTGGATCCTCTTCCTCCTCCTTCTCTGGTCCACAATCAGAGCTGTCCGTCAGGCTATACAGGCTGTGCCGTGGCACTTGTGGAGAATTGCTCACAGGCATTTGTGCTGTCCTTAAAAGCTAAAATCACAACAACAACAAAAAGATCATTCTCTATGAATGTAGTGAACATTGCCACTGGTGTGTTTTAAATCTATTCATTTCATTGTACTCAATCCACTCCAACAGCGACATGTTGGCAAAAACAATAGTTTTAGCTATTGTTTAACAGGATTAACACAAAAATGCATTAATGAACTGTTGATGCATCTTCATTGTTTCTTACCTATTATGCTTTGGAGTTTAGATTAAGGTATGGCTCTTCTTCCAGTCGTAACAGAGCCAGGGCCTTCCACATCTTCATCAGTTAACATTTTTCAAAGCCTTCCTTGTTGTCCTCTCTTTCATTCTGTTGACTTCTAAGGTGTTCCACACTAAACTCCTGGGAAGATCCCACATGCATCCTACGCAACTCCCTCCCACTGTATCGAAGGGGGGATTATGCTGGTGTCATGTACCTTAATCTCTCAGCTTTATTTAGGCAGACCTTAATCCTCCTCAATTTTAGTGCGAGGCCTCTGAAGCAGAAAAGACAGAATGAGATGAAATGACAAACACACTCAACCATCACTTAGATTTTTATAGGCTACATACATTTTATGTCATGAACAACAAGATGTTCTTAATGTTTGGGCAGCCAGTCTAGTGGACTCTAAAGCCACTCGTGTGCTTAATGGGATTGATCTTTAATGTGTACTCCAGGTACAGGGACAGATCAGACATTATGTAACTACTAAATAAGATTAGTGCGGCCCCTCTTTGACACACAGAAGACATCAGCAGATAACGCGATTATACTTAGCTTCATGAGTCTTGTGGGCGGCACATTCCAGCATGTTCAGGTGTGTACAGTTCTTCTGATGTGAACACTGAAGGAACATGTGCATGATATCCAAATGATCTGTACAATTCTTCAAAGTTGGGTGGGAACATGTAATAAGGTTCTTGTTCTTTTATAAATATTCAGTATGTTCTAGCCATGTATGTAGTGCTTCATGTTAGGAGGGTTGCAATTGGAGGTTTTCAACAGAAACCCAGATAAAGAAACATCTTGATGCAGTTAAATCCTCAAAATGCTGTCCAGGTTTCTAATACTACTTACTTAACGCTTTGTTTGTGTGATTGTGTGCATGTGTGTATGGAGGAGGCGTAGAACTGCAAGGTGTTTGTAATGATGAGATTACAGGCTTTCGGTGGCTGTGTTTATTTGTGATGAACCCAAGCTCCAAAGTCCTTTGTTGTCCTTCACTGACCTCTGCAAGGCCTCTGCTTATACACAGCAATCACTACAGTTTGAACTTTAAACAGAGTAGACAAACATTGTATTACAGAACATTAGGTACTTATTATGTATGTACTGTCGCTGTCCAATGTATCTCAAAAATGGTGACTTTGCAAGGAAAGGCAAAAATGCACCCAGAAGTATTCACAAAGGGTACAGAACAGCTACAGGGTTTAAATCAAGGAGAAAACTAAAAATGGACAAAAATGAATAAAGATGTTTTTCGTTGAACTGTAGCAATGAATAAATAAATGAATAAATATATGATCCTTCACAGGCTGCAGTAAGACAACTGGAAAGCCCATTACATCTTTCTCCTCTTCAGACGTGACTCAGATAAACCCTGCAGATTCTGCTGCTCCAGTTCCTTTACTCTTTGACGCAGAGCTTCAATTTCCTTGTTCTTCTCCTCCTGTAGAAACTGTAACTTCTAAAAAACCAACAGAAAACAGTCACACATTCACTGATACAAAAATAACCACACATGCTCATTCACATATTCACTGTAATAATGTAGTACAGTGCCATACAGCACACTGCAGTTCAACTCACCCTTTTAAAGATGTTCTGAGCGAGGTGTCCAGAGCCCTGCGGCTGCTGTTGGTTAGTGACCATCACGCTCTGAGCCCTTGCAAGCTTAGCACTGAACTTCAAAGCATAATAAAAACAAAATCAGCATTAATAAATTTGTTTGTTTCAGCCTGTCAAGTTTAATTTTAATGTTCATTGCCTTTTTATTTTTTAAACAGATTACAACAATGTAATGTACTGTATGAGGGACAAGGGACTGACCATGAACCAGTGACCTTAAGTTATCAAGATAATTTCAAATGCATTTTCAAGGAACAATAAGGAACAACGCTTAATGATTGAAGGGCAACAGAAAAAATGAGTAAGCAAACCAGGACAGGTCAAAACCTTGAAGAGCCATAACCAAAACATGAGACAATAAACAAGAGAAAAGTTGAGAAAGAAAAACAGGTGATAGTCTAAATGTAAACAGACACAAACTGGAAACCAAAATTAAAAAGGAGATGCCATCCAAAAACAGCATGAACTGGCAAAACCAGGATGAACCCTAGTATGTCAAGGCTAAGCAACGCTAATTCTTTTCAATGAAGGAACCAAACAGGCATTTATACAAAGGCCAAATGAAGTACAAGTGAGCAAGGTAAGTATGCTGAGCGTGGGAACAGTTCACTATTGGCTCAGTGAGTCATGTGGGTTTCAGAGGGATTCTAGGAAATGCAACCCTGGTCATTTGCAGCTTTAGTGAGATGCCTGGTGGTGTGACATTCAGCAGGTAACCATAAAACAAGGTTTTCAGCAACTTTCAGTGCAGACTGCGCTCAGATTGTTTTTAACAAGGTCTCAGATATTCATTAGCAAACAGACCTGAGGCACATCACCAATTGTAATTAGGGCAGTTGAATAAAATTCCAAGCTTTATAAATGCAAATATCTGCCTCTATTCCCTCTTTGCTGTTAGTAAACTTAGCAAACTACTCTGGATGTACCTCCATTTGTAGCTTAATGATTTCACTTTGCTTCTCTTTTTTCTGATCCTTCATGTTCCTTCTCATCTCTTCCAAAGTGCTTTCCTTTCTGTCCAGAGCCTCTTTAAGTTCAACATCTTTAGACTCCACTTTTAAAGCAAAGTAACATGTTAAAAAGACACCCAGCAGATCCTCAATATAGTGTACTTTTTTAATTAAAAAAAAGCTAAAGCTAAGCTAAAGCTCATGCCTATTGGCACTCACGTTTCTTCTGTGTCTCTTTAGCACACTCATCCATCATCCTTTGGTGTTGCTCTTGCAGGGCTTTCATCTCTGTCTCCAGACACTGAATACACACTTTCCTTTCCTACATTAAATGAGACAAATCACACAAAGTACTTATGTATTATCATTATATAGATTTTGGTTAATCCAATTACATTTTAGATGCTCCAACTCACCTCCACTTGTGCTTCAATTTGTTTCTTCATATCAATAACAGCACTTTTCAGCTTTTCATTTTCAACTAGTTAACGGTAATAAAGCACATATCAGCATGTCAGGATACATGCACTATGTTAAAAAGGATGAATGCACTTTTTAGTTGAAAAGCAGATAACAAGAACTCTTACCTCGAAGTTCACACTGCTGTTGTAAGTTGTGCTGAAGGCATTTGATTGTGTCCAGCAGGCCATCTCTTTCTACCCATGAAGTTTTGGTATGATAAGATAAGATAAGATAACATAAGATAATCCTTTATTAGTCCCTCAGTGGGGAAATTCTCAGTGTCACAGCAGAAAGGATAGCAAGACACTCAGTTACAAAAATGTAGATAAATAATTTACACTATGTACACACAATATAAATAAGAATTAAAAAGGCAATAATATTATTTACAGCAAATGACTCTTAATTGCACATGTTGGGGGGGTATTGCACATAGTATTTTTTGATTATAAGTAAAATAATAATAATCATAAAAAGAGAAGTATATTTAAGTATTACTGTAAAATTGTCTACAAGTATAGCAGAAGTGCCCCTTCTTCTAGTCTTCTCTACAAAGGACTAAAGTGGCTGCTTTTTAAATTTGCCACCCTAGTGTTATATGCACTAGCTACCAGTAGAGGGGGACAAAGACCATGAGCTTCAGTTAGGTGTACTGTGCTGTGTTTTCATATACATTGCAATGCCAGAGTGTTTGGCTTCTTTACCCATTCATGTCTAACAGCTAAAACATTAGGCACAATCCCAAAAATCTGTTTTGATTGGCCCTAAAGTAGCAATCTCTGACCTGCACAGTTTGGAGATTTCCTGCTAAACTGATTTGCTGGTCAGTCGGGTTAGATGTGGGCAGAGAAAACTGTAAAATGCATGGTAGCCTGTGACTACTGGTCTAAAGTTATGACATTTGCTCTAACTAAACCTTGGTTGTACCCCATACAGTAGCTAGCTATTTTCTATAGATTTGAAAAATATCTGACCAATGTGATTTGATTGATATTTATCTTCAATTCTACTCAGGCAAGCTTGGAGGAAAAAAAAGCAAATTACACTTAACATTAATAAATCAAATCTAAGAGGAACCTATGAGTGGAATATAACGTGGAGGGACACAACGTGGCTGTGTGGGTCAGGCAGCCATCAGCAGCACGTGGTGAGATACTAATCAGCTAATCTCACCTTCAGTCATATGCCTTTCCTTGTTCTGGGAAAACTTCAAAATCCTGTTGATTTCATCTAACTTTATTTCAAGGATGTTATTTGTCCCTTTTAACTCCGTTATTTTCTTGCAAACAGAGAAAAACATGGGGATTAATGCAGTGTTCAAGTCCTCTTCTGAAGTTCAAGTCCTCCTGCGTTTGGAGCTCGTATACGACGTGATTTTTGGTCAAAAGCCCTGGAAAAATATAGCTAGCTATACATTTTTGTTTGTTAATATCTGGCTCCAAAAAAAGAGCATTACATTCAGCATTGCTGCAACAAATTAAAGAGCCGTGTATGAGTTTTACCCAGTTTATCGGTATCTTTTACGTATATTTACGTATGTGCCAGTCCTAAATAACTAAAATGTACTTTTTTTATTATTAAAATGTAAATACAAGCGTTTTTGACACGCTCCCAACTCTCACTAGCTAGTAAACACGGATCTTGTGGTGTATTTCAGTGCTCTTGAAGGCAGCATTACTAGCTAGTTCATTCGGGTCGGTCGCCTGGGCTTGCTAACCAAACCTGGCTCCCCTGACTAGTCTATGAACTCCTGCTGTTATAGCTGGTCTCCATTTTTTGTAACTACTGGTTTTGTTTGCAGGTGATGTACTTGCTCCAGAAGGTTAAAATCCTGGACAAGTTTATCCAGGTTCACAGCCGTTTTCTTCATTTTCTGACCGGGAGCTCAGCCCTGTTTGAGTTAGCTGAGCTCGTTAGCACTAGCTAGCTACAAACCGAACGGAGCGGTCCGCGAGCCCCTGGCGTCTCCTGCCTGGGCTCAGAGCTGTGGTGACGAGGAGGAGAGAAATCAGAATATACTCGCTTTTATTTACTGATGTTTTATTATTACAAAATAAAGATATATTTATGTACATAGCAACAAATCACGTGCAGAAGAACCCCATTAACATTTCCTCATTTTGCACAAGTCTACTTTCCAAGGCTAAAAGGCACCGAGCAGCGAAGATATTAACAAAAAGGGGAATATTACATTTATGCCCCAAAGGTTTGCTGCATAAACTGCAACGATAGCATCCTTCAGAAGATGAGCTCAATCTCTACTTCCATGGAAATCGGTTAAGCTTACTAACGAAAACAATACCTAAATTGAAGATCAAAACAGATTGCAAAATCAAAAATCATATAATATTTCATTAGAAAATGAAATTAGGAAATGAATACAGAATTGAACAAGGAATTAAAAGTTCTGCTTTAAGACAAAGTCCCATACAATTCCACTGCCACAGCATTCATTGTCAAGAGTAAGGCATTAGCTGTTATGTTAAGGATGTGGTAACCAATAATAATAATAATAATAATAATAATAAATGCAGTACATATATGATGTATGGTAATTGGAATATCACCCAACCAGCTTTATCACATTATCAGGTGCAGCTTGCCAAGACGTTTGAGCAGGACCATTCCAGATGAAAAGTCTGCTTAGTTCCCACACCAAGCACTTTTTGGCCCGGTTATTTGAACACCCACACACACACACACAGCTTGTTTGGTGTTGGCTAACAATGTCCAGCAACCCTAACGACAAATACAATCCCGCTCCAAAACCCATCTCGAGGCATTCTTGGCACAGGCATCTTTAAATTTATTTTGGAGAAATGCTTTGTAGCAGGTCTGGTGTTAGATATCCCCCAGGAGTTGGAAGAGATTTCACAACAGCAAGGGGAGGGGATGATGGGTTGTTTGGTTTCAAAAGAAGGCTGTTTTTCCAGTCAACTCCATCAACCATGGTGTATTCTGGAGGAGCTGGTATTGTAAGGATCGGAAAAGGGGAGGAAACCGGTGTTCTCTCCAAGTCAACAATGTTTTTCTGATAATCTTGTAAAGGATTCAGTCTTTGCTCTGCAGAAGAGCATCTCTCTTCTTCAGCTGGCTCACTGTGTCCTCTAGCTGAGAGCTGTGCACCCATTTTACTGGTGTCCAACTCTGAAGTGTAACCTCTTTCATCAGGGAACACCATCATCAGGGGCTTCTTTCCCTTTTTGTTCTCCTCATTCTTACGAGCTTTATCTTGATTACTGCAGCAGTCACTCAGATTGTGTTTCTCTGGAGACAGCACTACCTCGCCACGTGGTGTAACATCAGTCACTTGAGAGTACAAGGTGGCAGGCCAAGCAGGTTCCTGAGCAGGTCCTGAATTAGCAGAGCCAGGGTGTGAAAACTTTCATGGCCACTGGTTGAAGGCTGTTGAACATCTGTATGATCATGATCAGAAAGGTCGGGATCACAGCAGCTGGCACGGCCGGAGTCGTCGTCCCGGAAACTGCTGGACATGGTGGGGAGTCGGAGACATGGGATTCGCCAAGGAGGAGCGGTGTCTCAAAGCATTCCAGCGTTTCGTTTGGTTCGTCATGTCCACTTCTATAAACTCCACCCACGGGTCATTACTGTACAGTTCTGGTCGAAGGGCTGGGTGAGTGCCCAGGATTGATGTGAACTCAGTCAGCTGACCCTTCTTTTGAACACAAAGACATAGAAATTGTCAACAAACTTGACTTTGTTGGTCAGAATACTGATTAATATGTGACAAATTATCAAAATTGATTTTTTTAAGGGCTGCAAAATGAATAAACTAAAAATAATCTAAAAAACTGTTTACTATTATACCACATTATTATTATATCAACTGTTATTGTACCACAGTATACCCTGCAATGTGACAGGCTGAGCGATGTTCTGGGAGTGCCAATATTGCACAATAATGGAACCCTGACCATAGCTCTTCCAAGTACTACTTCTCCAGTAACCTAGCAATGCCGCCCGGGCTTTCAAGACAAAAAACACTGTCCATAAAATATAAAACTAAATAAATATTTTATTTATTATAAAGCTGAAAGCTGAATGCTAATGATTTAATGCTGTTACACACATGGTGTCCCAAACTGCACATAAACACATACACTCTTGGTTTAAAACAGATCAATATCCATCAGAAGTGTGGCTAAATAATTTTTTTCTGTCCCCCTTCTCATTAAAATGAATCATAACTGTGGTTTAATCATAATAATGCACATGATGTTTGTGCTATAATGTGAGATATGGCACTTATATTGGCCTTGTGCCAGTGACTGCAATACACCAGTGCCAGTATCTCACGTTAGAGCACTCCCTCTGGTATAATATTGCTCAAGGTGGCCTAGATGACGTTTTCCCTTCCCATTTACATCACGTTTTTTTTGCGAAGGCAGAGACTACTGCGCCCAACTAAAAAAAGTCTAAAATATGAAAACACTATCAACACTTAAAAGGTTTGCTGAAAGATGTATAAAACTGAGCGTGGTGCAGCAGCATGACTGTCCCGTCTAGAGCAGCTGTTCCCAACCCTGGTCCTGGAGAACCCCCAGCCCTACACATTTTAGTGTTTACTCCTACTCCAAACACATCTGATCCAGCTGAAGAGGTCATTAACAAACCCTTTCTGAGTGAAAGGTGGTATATAAGAGCAGGAAACTACTAAAATGCAGAGGGTCAAGGTCAAGGTTTGGGAATCACTGACCTAGAGGACATCCTGATGCTACAATCGCAGTTAAACTATACTACTAGAGTAGTATACTAAAAGAGTTAAACATAGCGCATCACGGTTGGCTTTTCAGCTGTGTTTTAGTTTAGCAAACACAAACACCGTTAGCTGAAGGGATGAGCTGCATTTCAATCTAAACTGAGGGGCTACTTAAAGGTTAGAAGAGCTGACAGACTTGCACGCCAACACAGACACATAAAACAGTTGTAATTTCTAATGTCCAAACCCACAACAACTATGCTTACATCACTGAAAACAGAGCTTTTAATACTCTCTAGGGTAAAGTTCTGAAAACCCCATTTCTGTGTTTTGATGTGGAAGGTTATTTAATGAGCTGCCTCAGGACTGTTTTGTGTCTGTTGTGGCCGATGGACGTGCTGCTGTTGTCAGATTTGATGTCTACTTGTCCGTTACAGACCACACAAATTATTTATTTATCATTAGACGTAAAATAGTTTAATTAGAATTGCAAAGTTCTTGTAGAATCAGCCAGCCATAAGTGTACTTTGGCATGCATGCTTGGACATATCAATCATAATGGACCAATTCATCAATTATGGAAACAGACGTTAGTTGCAGCCCTAGAATTAATACCTGTAGGAGAACTGGGTCAATTCCTTTGATTTTTGGTCCAGGAACAGGAGGCAAGAAAATCACCATAAGTCTGAAAAACAATGAACAGAGAAAATGAAATCTTAACCACAGAAAGTTTTCTTGTGGCAGAGCCCAAGTGCCTTTTGCAGCTGTATTTGAAGCTGCATCAGACATATAACATCACAAAAACTGAATACCATGATTTTTATTCATTTCACACACTTAATATCCACAGCAATATCCAAGGATGTTGGACTACTTATGTGCTCTCTGTACTGAAACAGAAACAGGCAATATGTTTAAAAAGGCATTCTCTGACATAATGTGATGTGATGTTTCATGATAATGTCAATGTAGTCTTACTGCCCACCACATACATCTTGTGCCATGCTGAACAACATCAATAAATTGCTTGGCTGAATAATCAAGGTTTGACACAGATCATAGAAACACTTACTTCTGTTGACGTGAAACGACAACCAGCATCAAGATGATTCCGATACCAACAACAGCAAAGACTAACACAGCAGGTACAGCGACGCGTGATTCTAAAATGAAAAGAAAAGTTAATTAAAGGTTTATTTTTTTAAATACATTATGCTATTCTACCTTTTTTTCAGTTCAACATTTAGCCTTAATATTACCTTCTCTGTAAACAAGTATGAAGATGGAGTCACTAAATTCGCCAAAGTTGTAGCCTCGCATTTTGGGACCTCACCCTGACTTCATATTCAGTACTAGTGTTAAGACCATAGACATAAGCCTGGGGTGTCTTTCCCATTGTCCATCTGGAAGAGAAGAAACATAGCCGAAATACTGACATAGGAAGTGTGTATCTGGACTCACTGAAGAAGTATGACAAAAGACTGTCATTACATTTAATCTAATTACATCAGACATAAATAAGCCAATCAAACTAGTGCAAATCATTTAAGGAACATAGCCCCTTACATAAAGTTTTTATTCACTTTGACAAATTACATTTTCACTGTAAAATTAACAGTATTTTCAGACTCACAGATTTCCACTGCTCTGAACCCTTCTCTCTGTACTGCGTCTCATACCGAAGCGACATCCATCCCATCTTTACATTGTCTGCTGCTGAGGCTGGTGGGTCCCAGCTCACTACCACATCATAAATTAAGCCAGTTGGGGCCATACCCAGTAGGGTCCAGTTCAGCCCTTCAGGTGGGTCTGGAAATACTGGAAGAACAAGTAGCATTTTGTGAGTACACCATTAGCTACACCAGGCACCAGACGTCTATCTAGGGATAAAAGCTAACATGATTATTAGGATACATCCAGCCATGCCTATTACCATGCTTCAAAGAGATCTTCCTGACATGTATCCCAAAGTAAAGTAATCCTGTCCATCTATCACTGCTGTGAAGAAAATTTTAAGATGCTTGGCTGTCAGCTATGAGATCTTGCCAATACAGATAAATATATCTGCACTTGATCTTGCCATACCAATATCTTCCACGTTGAAGATCATTTCATCATAAACCACATCTTGGGTCCGCGAGCGCAGCTGAATGACGTAAGAGAACCAGATAACAGTATGGACGGTGTCAAAGAAGCACTCGTTTTCTCTTGTGGAATTGTAACTTGGACATTCTTTCCATTTTTCTTCACCTATCTTTGAGTCCCTGCATGGGGAACAGAATCAAAGAATGACAAACATGCATCACAGCCAAAAGCAAAAAATGAACACATATTTGATCAAACAGGGCACTACTGTGCAAGATGAATGGGGTTAGCGTTAAAAAAACAAAAGTGTCATGTATTGTAACTCTTTTGATGCCTAATATCAGCTGTGAAATGCTTTAAGTGCAGGAACAGGCATTGCAAGAGTGACATTACATCTTCAACATGTAGAAAAGCCTCAGATCCCCTGGCTCTGTGAGGTTCTGGAAAGTACCAGCATCCCAATGGCAACGAAATGTCATCAGCTCCCGGGAAAAGCAGCCAGTAAGATGAGGACCGAGTGCACTCTGGCCTGTTAAACACAAAAATATACTTGTTACTGAGGCAGCAACTTTACTTCTGTAATTGATAGAATGAGATCTTTTGGAGAAAAGCTATATATGAAATAAAGGTGATACAAAGGGTAATTTGAGCAGAAACATTTTTTGTGGTGTGTGTGTGTGTGTGTGTGTGTGTGTGTGTGTGTGTGTGAAACCTTTTAAAGATTTAAAGTTGATGATCAGTAGCTGAACATAAGCAGTACTGCTTTGATGCTCTTCCATAGAATAATGTCATTTTGCCAGTGTTTATACATATTTATCTATATACATATTTGATAAAATGTACAAATGTGGGGATAAATGCCCCTGGATTAGCACTACATAAAATTTACATTGTTTTTTTAACAAATGCAAAGAAGTAAAAAATAAAATAAATGAGTAAAAGAAACACTACATTACAGTAGTCCAGGATCACCTGTATATGTATATGTTGTATATGTTTCACAAATACAAACACATCAAATATCGGTTTGAATAATCAGTCATATTTATTCATTGGTCTGATGCTGATAAATGTTTATTGTTATTAAATAATTGTCTTTTAAAACTGCCTTATAATTCTGTTATCAGTGTGCATTACTAACTTGTCATATCTATACCTGTTAAAAAAAATCAAAAAGCTTTTTGTGATAAACAGATCTTTTTATTTTTGTAGTTTGTATAAAATGAAAACATACTAATAACTGTTAAAACTATAAAAGCGGTTAATTCAAGGTGAATGTCTGAATCAGGAGATGAACAGTCAATAATGTGGGAGTAGTTGTTTAGTTAATATTTTGTGTATAAATTGTGCCTAAATTATACATCAAGTATTAATAATAGTGCTAACGTTATGGCATTAAAAGCAGGTTTTCAGAAAGCAGACGATGTCCTTTGCTCTTATTTCCACTGTAGGACTAACAGGAGGTAACATAAAGCCTAGTTGTACCGTAGCCTGTGAGGCCATCGGTTATGCTTTCCTGGAAGAGCTTGCTGTATGTTTCATGTGTAAGAAGAGCATTCGAGTGGCAGTGTGGGGTTTCTGCCAAAGCATTCTCAGAAAACCCTCCCCCGAACTCCCTAAAGGAATCCTTTTAAATGCAGTTATTATTATTTTAGATCATCCCTGATTAAGTCAACCTGACGCAATCTATAGCATTTAACATGACTTTTCGATTAAACACTGCTAACTTCTTTATACACTTGCAGAGTACATCAGAATTTACCTTCTTGTTGTGTTCATATATATGTTTGTCTTTTAGTTTTAAAAGAACATAATTACAGTGTTTATGACCTGGAAACCAAGATGACAACAGCCAAGACAAAAATTTCTGATATGCCAAACCTGGTAATGGTTAACTCTTTAAGCTATTCCACATTATAGGGAGAGGAGTATGAAACAGGGGAGCTGAGGATAGGGTGTGAGCATGCAGCAAGCAGTGGCTACATTTTGGCTGGGAACCAAAATATTAATATCCTGTTTATCAACTCCTAAAGCTGACGTTTCTCTGAGAGGCCTGCAGGGGACAGATTGAGCAGACACACTGATACGATATTGTAGCTGTCAGACAAAAAACTTTGTATATCTAAAACGGAAACATTACAGAAGAAGGGAAAAAAAACGATACTTTACTGTAATTGATTTGTAAATAAGATGCCACAAATGTGAGAATCAGTGAAGGCAGCTTTTCAAGATATGTTTTACCCCCTTTTTAAAATGTTTAATGTCTAAACTAGAATGATCACATTGGGAATTACAGTTATTATTATCCATATATATCCATATAAAGACTTGTATTAATTCAATTCTCATTGTGGTGCGTCAATGTCTTGTTTTTAAAAACAATAAAAATATATCTACAAAATTCCAGCTTTTTTCTTCTTTTCTTGTTGTCAGATGTTTTTTTTATTGGCTGCAACAATGAAAAAATTGGTAAACTGAGGTGTGGTAATGTACAAGGCCACTCTTACTAAGTCTCTGCTGTAGTAGGTACTTTATACCATGCTATAAAGTATATGCAATAGCAGGTATTATATATGTGTGGGTGTGTGTATGTGTGTGTGTATATATATCTTATCTTAGGAGCAAAGTTACAGATTTCTCCTCAATGCCCCCAGCCATCCCTAGCAGCACACCTAAATTTACCTTAACAATCTCCCAAATCAGGTACTGGATAAACACCACAATTAATAATGAGCTTATATGTTTTGGAAATTATTCACATTCAGCAAATCACCATTTCTTGTATTTTTGTGTTTTTTTGTAGTTCTATAATTACAAACTGTAACCTTCCATTTCTCTGCATACTTTGTTAGCCTCCTTTCACCTTTCATCATGTTCTTCAACGGTCAGGAGGCCACAGGACCACCGCAGAGCAGGTATAATTAGAAAAGTGGATCATCCTCAGCATTGCAGTGACATTGACATGGTGGTGGCGTGTTAGTGTGTGTTGCGCTGGTACGAGTGGATCAGAAGCAGCAGTGTTGCTGGAGTTTTAAAACACCTCAGTGTCACTGATGGACTGAGAATAGTCCACCAATCAGAACTATCCATCCAACAGCGTCCTGTGGGCACCGTCCTGTGACCACTGATGAAGGACTAGAGGATGACCAACACAAACAGTGCAGCGACAGATGAGCTTCTGTCTCTGACTTAACATTGTAAGCATTGGTGGTTCAGTGTAGAATTCTTGCCTGCCACGCGGGAGACCCGGGTCCGATTCCCGGCCAATGCAGCAGTTGCCAGCTTTGGTGGGGCAGTGGTGGCTCAGCGGTTAGAGCACCGGGATATCGATAACAGGGTTGTGGGTTCGATTCCCGGGCTCGGCAAGCTGCCACTGTTGGGCCCTTGAGCAAGGCCCTTTACCCTCTCTGCTCCCGGGCGCTGGAGTTGGCTGCCCACCGCTCTGGGTGTGTGTCTGTACTCACTGCCCCTAACACATGTGTGTGTGTGAGTGTGTGTTCACTACCAGATGGGTTAAATGCGGAGGACACATTTCGCTGTACACTGTACAGTGACAAATACTTTAAAAAAATAAAAAAAATAAAAAAATAAATCTACAAGGTGGAGTAACTAAGTAGGTTAACTGGGTGTCTAACAGAGGGGACAGTGAGTGGATGCAGTGTTTAAAAACTCCCGCAGCACTGCTGTGTCTGATTCACTCATACCAGCACGACCCACACAAACACACCCACACCAAGTTAATGTCACTGCAGTGCTGAGAACGACCCAGTGCACAAATAACGCACTTCTGTGGTGGTCCTGTGAGGTCCTGATCACTGAAGAACAGGGTGAAAGGAGGCTAATAAAATATGCAAAGAAACAGATGCACTACAGTCTGTAATTATAGACTATTATTACTTATAACTACAAAGTGCTGATGGTGCTGATAATACTGATAGTGCTGCTAATGCACAAAGAGGATGATGGTTTTAGGGAAGTAGCTGATAGGTGTATTGTCTAGTTCAATTCTAATCTACATCAGCATGTATTACTAACATACACTTGAGGAGAAAATTTTATGGTAGAGCAAGAGCTCTCTTTCTCTCTCGCGCTCTCTCTCTACCTTTTCCATTAAATGCACAATGGTCCATGATCAGAAGGCCAGGTAATTTCCTGGCCAATTATCTGCATCCAAGAATAACATCCAATGTACAGAATGAAGCATTACAAAATCTCTAAGCAACGGCTACAGAAATTATGATGAATGTTTTTCAAGGACTGCATTTTCCAGATCAAGAAGTTCAACAGCATTTCTTTGTAATCAGTTCAACATATGAAAAAAGAAAGATTCTGTTCACACGACAACTGTGTGAACTGCGCTGTTCCCATCCTGCAGAGTTTTCCACAATATTTTAGTCACAGGGCAGCTCTTCAGGTAAATCTTTCCTATGTGTACACAATGCAAAAATAAAAATAATACCAATGCACCCAAACTTGAATACAAACTTGAGCAGAGTATACGGTCACTGTCCTGCAAACACGCTGTAGCTCTAAAATGTAGCTCTGTAGCTCTAAAAATTGCCAAAAATTAACTTCACAGGAGAAGGAAAACAACTCTTTACTTTTAATGGAAATCAAAGTAAAAAGATTATATTTCAGGTGCATTGGAGCATTTCTAATTTTGGTCCGTTCATCATGAAACTTTCACACAATGTAAAGAACAACTGCCAGATTCAAAAAGTCACACGTAAAAAGCAGCTTTGTTATCTATTGTACATTCAGCTGGTCACAGCTATCAGACAGTTGTTGTCAGTTGCATTCTGTTTGGCTATCTTCATGTCCATGTATGCACTTCCATGTAGCACTTTATCATATCAATGAGAAGCAAAGTTCTCTTTCTCCAGATAAATTCTAGTCAGCAATAGCAAATAGCAGCATGCACTGGACATCTTGATTATAGGATTAATCAGTGAAAAGCACCAGGCGCTGGGTTTGGGGGTTATAACTGTAAAGGTACCATATACCACGCTATTCAAAAATAATATCTGATTGTCAAACGGAACTTTGTATTTGATTTTAAATTAAAGCAGGATAAGGCTGTGCAGAAGCCATGTATACATAGAACCAAATGCGCTACTTTCACAACACAGGTTACTCACGGTCATTGGTTATACTGTACACTGCAGTAAAAGTTGAGACAGAACAACATTATGAAAAAAGGACAACCAGACACACTAACAATAGACCAATTTCTGACCCTGTTCTCGACAACTGTCAGAAAAATGGTCCTGTGCATGTACAAACGTTGATCCATCAAACAGTGTACCTTTCAGGGCAGGGTGCATTACTTCATTTTTAAATATATACATAAATTAAAGATCAACTGTATATAGGCAATGCAACATAAAACAAACACTGACAAGTGGCAGTACTCTAAAAGGTACTGTGTAGTATCTTTTCCCAAATGAAGGAATTTAATTCCTAAAAAAAAATGCCAAAAAGAATGATGGCATTTACATTTATGGCATTCTAGCTGACGCTCTTATCCAGAGTGACTTACAAGATTACTCGTATTACAGAGGCGGGCCTATGTAGTGTTCGGAGTCTTGCCCAGGGAATCTTATTGGTGTAGCGCAGCATAGGCAGACTGGGAATCAAACCCCTGTCTCCTACATGGCATGACAGCTCACTGACTGGTATATCTGTTGCGCCACACCAACCACGCATAAACAAAAGTAATAAACAAAAATAATTAGTTCTTATTTTAAAGGTGCCATAAAATACATTTTAGTCATTAAAATTGTATGTAGCTTGCAATTTTACACACCCATTTAGAACCCTAAGATTTGACCCTAAAATTGTTTGGTGAGCTCATGAATAATTGTCAGAAACCTTACATAAAGACTTTATGAGACTTGGATCTAAGGATCTGTGGGGATACTGCATTACTCTACTGCATTATTTTTAACACTGAATTATACATTGTTGTATGACATCTTCTAAACAGACTATGCTGAGTGGCACTTGAGAGAGAATGTAAGTTCTTGTAGAGGCTCTCGCTTTTCTTCTGCAAAGAGAGAAGGAGCTCTCATGTAGGTTCTCACGACCAGTAATGACTGCTCTTCAGTGTTCAGAAAGAGTTTCCTAATACAAACATCCTGTTTCTTATGTCAGTGCTCAAAGGACAATATACTCGCTATGACCTTTGTTGTGGTATAAGTGTAAAACACTAGAGTGGGGCCAGATCCAAGACTAGGACCTTTCCCTTGCATAGTACCTTGCATTGTGGGTTGCAGTCCTTCTGTGGTGACGGCAACAATAAGGAAGAGACAGATGAACAAGGATGGCTCGGTTCCCATGACACAGTTCCTAAGCAGACAAGGTTAACAGATTAATACACAGCTACCAGGAATATCTCAAGAATGTTCCCTACTCTGTACACATTTATACCCCTGTTATCATGTCCTTATACTAGTCATAAATATCAATTACCAACCAACAACACAAATACAACCTCATAGCTCCAGTGCACAACTACACTAGCAAACATACCTTGGTTAATTGACTACATTTGGCACAAATTAAGATTGTCTGACAAATGATTCCCTAAATTCTAACAAATACTGAGCCTACAAAATGGAAATGGACAAAAACCCTGATGTGTTTATAACGTAACCGACGTGCCTGGTTTGAGTTTTGTGCAAATAATTTGCATTATTAACATGTGCGGGACCATCATCTGTCATTAACGGCATTAAGCAATTGAACAGAGTAAACAGGCCATTGCTAAATGTGACATTCATTTTAAGCAAAATAGCTGAGCGTTGTGCAGAGCTTGTAAAATATATCCCATCTGTTTCCTGGCCATCCTCCAGTTCCCAGCTTCTGGAAGCTGCATTCTCAGAAACAGCATCTCAGAACTGCATCTATTCCCTCTGCACTAATAAGGCAAGAGTCAGCTCTTCACATGCCAGCCACTCTAAAAGACACAGACTACACTATCTCACTTTTAATTCTATTAATTTACAGCATTTCAAATATCCTGAAATGATCTAATAGATGACATATAACATCCTGCATCACTTTCCACAGTCATATCCAATCCATGTCGAATCAGACTTTAAAGGGCAGTAGGCATAATGTTCCTCGTGTAATACAGCAACATTTTTTCTAAAAGGTTTTTATTCATTTTCAGTCATGTCTACTGGATCCCTACTGACATACTCCATGTGTCTGTGCATGTAACTGTCACGGTCCATGAAGGCACTTGAAGCTCTCTAAGAGTGGGGGCTTACTCATGGTCAATTCAGCTGTAAACAACAATCCTACAGAAACCCAAATGTCATAATATTCCCACCACAAAGGTTTGCTTAAGTCCCCTTCAGTCATAATACGTAGTCCTTTCAGTGCTATCACTCATTCTGGGTAAGCTCAGCCCAAACATGCATGTTATCTTGGAGTAAAATTGTGCAACAGCAACTAATCTGAACCTCAATGGCCTTAATGGCCTCAATGCCACTCAGTCCTTCAACACTTGGTATATATGTACTGTGTAGCTCACAAAATGACACAAAAGCTCTTAAATACAGCTTAAATATGGTATTTACTGTGAACCTGGACTGCCCCAGTACACTAGGCATTATAGTCAGTCACAGCTTACTGTAAAACATACAATCTGTTGCTGTGTTGAACCTGCTGGCTACTTATTTGGATGAATAACACTTATTTAAAGTGCCCATAAATTACATGGCCTCCAAAAAACAGTGTGAAAAACACTATTCCCCAAAACTATGTTTATTGAAGAAGTGCTTAATTATGCCCAATTGTAACACTCACCTTCTGAAAGAGTGGGCTTCAAAACACCTGGTGTAAGAACCTAGTGAAGGCTTTCAGCTTCTAAACTTTGACGTCTATTCCTTAGGGAAGGGTGGCTCTAGGCAATCATATTACACACTCTTCGGTAGGGTCTGCATGCAGCTCTGATTCCTCGACAGATTCTCCATACGAGCCCGGGTGCAGCCCTAAACGAGCTATACTACACCACCAGCATCGAGCTAAAACACGGGCGGTGACTCAGAAAAGCTCCTGACATAAACAGCACGCTCCAACAGGCGACGCGTCAAGTTGTCCAAACGTGGTGCTTCGCAAACGCAAGGCATTTCCACACACTTCCACTGAAGGAGCAGGAGCAGGAGGAGGAGGAGGAGGAGGAGGAGGAGTCTCCACCCCTGCTGTTGCAGTGCTGCTGCTGCTGCTGCTGCTTTTGCTCCTTGTTTTCCAAGCTTTCACTTGGCTTCCGAAGTCGTGTTTGCGGTTCCACGTGATTGGTGTTCAGGCTTCCCTATGAATACAGTGGACTTGGACGTATAGATTTTATATTAGCGTTTATCTGAATTAGCATGCTCTCAGCTACAGATATGGGAAATCAATCACGACAATTGCTTGTTTACCGTAAAGGGCATTAATGTCCCTTTCTGTAGGAAATGTATTCGATTGATTAGTCCACAAACAGCTGTTTTAGTGTGTTGATCAAACACACAAATCAAGCTGATTTCAGCCTCATGTCCATTTTGAGGCAAAACTTGAATTAGCAACAAAGGGTGTTTGTCCAGGCCTGTTTGCGATGCATTGCATACCCTGTCCCCCAGTTCCCCGTGCCCTCTCCCCGACTCCCCCCGTCACTCTTGTCGTCTGAATAGTAAGGGCTGGTACACGTGACGCTAAGAGAGCACGTGCGAAGGGAGCCTGAAACACTATGAAGGGAGGTGTTGTGAGAAAACCAGGAAAATTGTATAATTTTACGAGTAAATGTATATATATATATATAGTATTATTTAAGTAAAATATTATATGTAAGTACTGTAAGTATAATATTGTAATATTATGTAAGTATAATATTTAAGTACTTACTTATATTAAGTAAAATATTAGCAAAGCAAATTAACAGCAATATTTTTTTTATTAATAATTATATCTACCTGCACCCTCTCTCTTTATTCTTATTTTATTTAGCTAGTTTATTTTTTTATTTTTATTTATTTTTTTATTTTTTACTTTGTAAGCATATTTCCTAGCAAGTAGCTAAAATATGGTAGGTGCTAAACCTGTTGTTGGCCTATCCACACACCTTACTAAAAATGATTGAGACTAAGACCAATGGTTCTTCACTTACCAAACACTTCTAAATCCACTAGAAACCAGAAAGTAGCACTGTTGATGTATGCAGAATAACTGGTTTGCATTAGCGAGGCACAGTAGTTAGCTCAGACTACACACTGATCATAGCACTGAATGACCTGTTGCTTGTGTGGCTCATTTTAGACGATACCATAGGGCTCCACTTTAATTATATCTTGACAGTCAGTTAACATTGATCATCTTTTTTGTTCTGTTCTGTATGTTCCCAGAAGCCTTAGCATTGCCTGGGCACACCACAGAGCACGAGAGCGTACTGAGCTAACAAACAGCATAATGAGACGTATGGGATTTGTGTTTTTTTTCCCCTGATCCGACACAGGTAGCAACCACTTATAGATTTCCTACAATTAAAAAAAATAAAATAAAATGTATTTAGCTAATGAGAGTTTAGCACAACCAAAATAGAACTTTGCAATGTGTTGATTTCAAAATGGTAACATAACAGGCTTGATTTTATTTACACTATTTACACATTTTGTTGTTGTTGTTTTTTATACTTTTAGTCAGTTTTCTAAGACAATCATGCACATCCACACCAGACTCTACGAGGAAAATAAACTAGGCCTTGTGACAGCAGCTTTCCCTTGTGCCAAAGTATGTGGAAGGCTATCCCTGGATACTGGGAAAGTGAGCATGGACGTGTGTGTGTGTCTCTGCTAGTCCTTTTACAATCTCTTCTCTCCAACATCTGTTCCCTCAAAAACAAACTGCACTACCTCAGACTAGAAGACTGTAGTGAGCTGTCACTACATCAGGATGGGGACTCAAAAGCGCTACACCATGCAAATACGGCAAAGCTGAGGAAAGCTCTTGCATACAGACCAGAATAAAATCACAGAGAAGCTCCTGTGAAAGACTGAAAGTACTGTAAACTTAATCCCAACTGAACTGAGCTTTTTTCCTCCCTTTAAAATTTCTGATTTATGATCATGTTAGCAGGGCAGAGAAACATAATATTATATATTATATTATAATAACATGATGTTTTACCTCCCATCCCCACCAAGCACTGAGAATCAAAACTCTCAGCTAGCCAGAAGACTCTCTGATGATTTTACTCTGTATAGAACAAAAATGCGCTATGATTCACTGTAGTCGTGTCTCAAATCCAAGGCTGCAGCTGAGGAATGAGAGACCTTGCTAGTGCTGGAATGCAAAGGCGCCTCTTCACTGCTTGATTGACACACAAGACAGAGAAAAGTACAGAGAAACTGTACTTATTTGAAAATCTCATCAAAAATAAATAGAGACAACATGAAGCCAGAATAAATTGAAATAAAAAAGTATACTTTTTTTTGAATACACAAGTATATTACAGTAAAATAGTTGTGTGTGTATGTGTGTGTGTTTAATTTGTGTGTAACTTCCAATCCACAAATGCAAACTGTCATAGTTGGGGGAACTTTTATTTTACACTGATATAAACTTAGTTCTTAGTATAAACTTAGAAAGGTAAATAACTGTAAATGAGTTAAAATGAAAAGACATCCTAAGCAGGCAGTACACATTTTAATCTTACCTAAAATTTACATTCCATAACATTTAATTACGCCTAGGTCATATGGTTTTATGCTGTGCATAAAGAGTTGTAAGTGAGGGAAATTCTGAAAGGATTCACCAGTTCAGAACCACAGAGTACAATTCTTAACCTCATTTGAAGGACCTGCCAAAATAAGACAGCCTTCATTGCTGAGAAATACAGCCTTTGTGTCCTTGGTTTCCCGTCTCAACCTTTAAGGCTAGAAAACATGAAGAGAAAAAACATTAAGCCTGTGTTTTCCTCTCCTAGTCAAAAAGAAAAGTGCTAGACACTACTTCTGATGTCAGTATCCACTTAACCATTTCCTAAAAAAAAAGCTGTATGGCACAGAGGAGATTGCTCTACAGCTGTCATACTTTCCAGTGTAGGTGATCTTTGACCCCTGGCATGTGCAGCTCGCAAACATGTGATTCACTGCGCTCTGCTCAGCAATGCTACTGAGCAGGTATAATTAGTCTGTATTGAACAGCATGTTCTGCACTTGACAGCTTTTAGGGACGAACTTTGAGCAGACACATATTTCCTTTAGTTCAATTTCTAATAGATTGGCTCTCCTATTAGGGCGGAAATTAGAATATTTATTTACACATTAGTGCAGTGCATTTAATTAGCTGACTGTATAGGCTATTGTGTGGGTGCACTTACCAAACCCTTTATTAGGAGGACCATGCTAATTGGGTAGGGCCTTCAATTTGCTCATGTTAACAAGATTGCATCATGTAATTTCAGCAGATTTTTCAGGAGCACTTCCATGCTGCTCCACATCCTAAAGGTGTTGGTCCTGGAGACCCACTGCCTGCACCTTTTTGGGCTTTTATTGCTTTAACACACTTTTGCTTTAACACACTTACTTTAACCCAATACTGGCCTGTTAATAATCTGATTAGTTCAATCATATGTGTTAGAAGCAGAAAAGGCAATGCAAAGTGCGGGGCAGCGGGCCTCCAGGACCAGGATTGGTAAATAATGTTCTATTAAATTCAGATCCAATTAATGGGAAGGCCACTGAAGAACACTGAACTCTTTGTTATGTTCATAAAACCAGTTTGACATCTGCTTTGTGACATGGTGCTATATCATGCTGGAAGAAGCCATTAGAATATGGATAAATTGTGACCATGAAGGGATGCACCCTGATTGGTAATTAAAGCTCCCAAAAGTCTTACACCATGTCTACTAGCTTGGGCTGTTGACACAAGGCAGGATGGGTCCATAGGTTCTTTCTGTTGGCACCACACTCTGATCCTACCATCTGTATGCCCCAGCAGAAATCAAGATTTTCAGACCAAACTTTGTTTTTCCAGTCTTCAACAGTCTTCGTCCAGTTTTGGTGAGCCTGTGCCCCCTGCAGCCTCAGCTCTGCAGTCGTGGTCTTTTGCTGCTAGCCCATCCTCCTCAAGATTCGGTGTGTTGTGCATTCTGAGATGGTTTTCTGCTCATCATAGAGAGTAGAGAGTTCATTGTACAGAGTGGTTGTCTTAGTTATTATAGCCGTCATGTCAGCCTAAACCAGTCTGTTCATTCTCTGTTGACCTCTCTCATCAGCAAGGTGTTTCCATCTCAGAGCTGCTGATCACTATATATTCTTTCCTTATTGCACCATTCTGAGTAAACACTGGAGGCCTGTAGTTCTGATGATACTCCCATCAGCCCATCTGACACAAACAATAATGACAAGTTAAAAATAACTGAGAACACATTGTTTCCATATTCTGATGGTTAATGATCATGTTGCATTGCAACATTAGAATTGGCTGATTAGATAATTGTAGGTCTACAGGTGTTCCTAATAAATTGCTTAGAGAGTGTATGTGGTCAAATATTTGTTCAAAGTTCAAACTCTTGGTCAGAATATCAGAGAACATTAGTTATATTAAGTTATATTATAATGTCAACAGAAGACTAGTTACTGTTGGGAGAACATTATAATATACTGTACGGCCTATTAGAATCATTGAGATGAATTAGCAGGCCTACACTTGTAAGTTCTGACTTATGTATTCCTGATTTCTAACTGACCACTATACGAACCAGTACACTCAAGTAGAGACCAAAGGAGATGTGTGCTTGTCCATGCTGTACGTGGACGCCCTGCTAAATCTGCCCTCCCCTTGTCTTCCTAGTGCAACAGGATCAATCCCAGTCTTTTTTGTAAAAAGTGCTCTCCTAATCTGCAATAGTCAGCTTCGGTTGTTCTAGATATGACCTTTCAAAGAGTGCCATTTAGGTCAGCTGGATTTCTTAGAAGCATATCACCAGCATTTAGAGCTCATGGAATTACCTCTTCTAAGTATAAGAAGGTAAGTTGTGTCTTTTGGCTTTGACTTTCGGATTCAAAAGGTTCTCCTTTCAGCGCATTCAGACATTCACAATAAATATAATCAATAATCAAGTCTGTCATTTCTTTTCACTGGATTTCTTTAGTTCTGTTTAAATGATGTCAGTATTAAATACTGATATATTTTGATAGTGAATCTTGTAAGCTGGGTCTCACTTTGTCACTCACACAATGTGTTTAAATTAGCAATATTTTATATATGTTGCTAATTTATTATTTAGCAAAAAAATGTTTATATTTAATTTATATATATATATATATATATATATATATATTAGCATATTTCATTTTATATGGTCTATTCAATATCATTATCAAAGCAGGGGAGCAGCAGAACACCTTCTATTTCAGTCAAAAGTAATGATTTGGATTTGAAGTGTCTTTTGTCCTCTAAGGTACATGCTGAACTAATGTCACTGTATTGATTTACTGTTCAAACAACCACCTTGTTTGCAGGGGTGCATATTAAGTCCACATTGCCACATCTGCTCTTTAGAGTTCTACTAAACGTGAAGACTGCGTCGTTTTCTTTCATCAGCGAGCCAGGATGTTCATAATTTGTCTGCTTTTTAAGCACTGTTAATAAATCACTCTCCTTCTGTGGCCTACTTTCAGAACAAAACTACATGGAAGCCTTCAAAATGAAGAGCTTTACGATAAGCCCTGTCAGACCTTGTCACAACAGCTGACTGAAATTCTTTGTGGACTTTAGAGCATTGAGGCCTGTCAGTTACTAAAAGGTGCCCTAGAATTAAAACCTACCTTGGCATACTTGGAAGTGGCATACTGTGGTCCACACTGTTGTCTCTTCATTGAATAGAAAATCTGGGAAATTGGTACGTAACAGCTTTGGCTCATTTTATTTCACCCTCAAAAGTTACACACACAGCCTACAAGCACAAGCCTTTCCACATCTAAAGCTGCAATTAATTAAAATGCAACAGCCTCTTCAGGGGGAAATGAGGTTGTTGACACTAGAGAGCAGCACATCACTTCCAGATTCTGCTAGTTATGGGAATCCAGGTTGCCGCGCTAACCAGGCCTCACGACTGCAGCCTTTCCTGTGTCAGTGTCCGCAGAAGTGTAGCTCAAAAGTAGCACACCTCAAAGCAAAAGCCAAGAAGCAAGTGGGTATCCATGCTAGGCTAGAAGCTAACACTAGCCAACCAACTCTTCAACTTGTTAAACACACACCACAGAACAGGATATCAGTACTATCTGGAAAGACATGGGAATAATTACAACAAATAACGTCAGAGTTATTGTTGCAGTGCAAGAAAAACTAAGTTATGCTATGTTATTTTATGGGATTTCTGTGTGAGCCGTTGCAGTGCTGTAAAAAAGCACTGCATCTGCATCAGAGCAGAGCTCATCAAATTATTCACAAGCTCTACAGAAAAACCAAAATAACAAGATTGTACATAGGCTTGTGAAACTACATTGAGGCATTTCTGTCCCATAAGTCACAAAATTATTATTTTAACATTGACAACTTAACAATGCATAGATGCATTCTATGGCTTCCCTGGGAAAGTACAGAAACTGAGCAGAAATCATTAAATGAGTCCAGTATAGAAGAATAGAAGAAAATATAGATCTGGTATTTTTTAAATAATCCATAGTAGATTTATGTTTGCGTTGTTTTCCATGCATTACTGAATAAGAAGTGCAGGAGCGCAAAGGGTTCCAGAGGTTTGACCCGAATCAGTTCAGTGTCCAGGCTTAACACAGTAAACCAGAAACACTGACATCTTTGAATGCGTCCATTATCATGTGTGTGTGTGTCCTGTTTTCTTCTCAGGAATGCAACAGCTGCTGGTTTTCCACCTCCCACTCCAGAAGCGCATGTTTTTATGGAAGCCCGACAGAAGCAGTCAGTGACATTCCAGACGGCTCCACTCTGCTGGTCGGAGGTGTGCACTAGTTTGGGGTTTGCTCCCCCTGAAAAAAATCATAAACTTGTCTCTTTATGTCCTACTGAATGGCATCTAAACCCATTTCTGTCAAAAAACTAAATTTAGTGTGACACCATTATTATTAAGAAATACATTTTGGATAGTTAAACCCTGAATAAACAGCTAACGGAATCTGTTATTACACGTAATGTTTTCATTACAAAACAAGCGTTACCAGCTCCGGGGTATTACACTATCAAAACAAGCTTTCTGATTTGATTTCAACACACAAACCATGTGATCAAAAGACTATGTTTAATATGACTAATTAAGTGATAATATGATCCATTATGTGATTTTGTAACCATATGGTGAGAGAATTCCTTTACATCTGTGCCAGGAGAACATATTGTCTGCATCATGCAAAAAACCTTTTGTCTCCAAATTGGCAACTCCTTATGTTGAAAGATATGACAAGACATTTTGGAGCATTTCTATTGGCCCATTCAACATAAAATTATGTTATTAACCCATTGATGTCCATATCGTTCTTTTTTTCACACCTTCACACACTAATGCACAATCCATGCACACACTGGCAAGAACAGCTGTAGTAATGGAATATGAAAAATTATGAAAAAATATTAAAAAACAGGTCCATCAGATAATTGTCTGGACGTTATATATATATAATTATCTGATGGACCTGTGCTCACTTTATGCTCAAACTGTAATTAAAATGTGTGTGTGAAGGTGTGAAAGAAAAAAGAAAGGAAGATTAAATGGAAATATTCATTGAAATATACAGAATTCCGTAATATTATACACATTATGTGTTATGTGTGTATTGTGTATAAGGTTATAGTAGAAATGTTGATGTGATCATGGCCCATTTCATCAGTTTATTAGAAATGTATCAACTTTATAAGAAGATGATATGAACAGAGCATGCCATGTGAAATATAGTCACTAGTCACCCTAAGTACAACAAAAATGGCTCTAAAAATACCTAAAATGCTAATGCTATTATGTCAAGACCGTATGTTTATGATTATTACCACATACAACATGTACAGTTAACAGGCAGCATTTCCCCTGAAGTGTAGCTGACCTGTTATTTTTAGAAAAGAATGGATTCTGTTCTGTCTGATAAGACATTTCCTTCTCCAAAGTGCTATTTCCTGTATTGATGCCCCTTGCATGACACACACACACACACATTGTTCACAAAGTGTGTCCATTTTCACCTTTCTATTTCAGGCTTTGGTTTGTGTGGGATACCAGAGAATCTCATTGGTGCTCTGCTGAAAACAGGAGTGAAACAGCTTACAGCTGTCAGCAACAATGCTGGGTACAAGCACTTAATCTCTATCATCTTAATGGAGGAACTCTATGTTCTTATGGCATTTCTTTACTGCCCTGAGCTACCTACAGTTGGGTTCCTGTCCATGCATGTTAGACAATATGAAAGGGAAATAGCTTTGTCCGGTCTAAACACAGGAAAGTGGGGGTTAGTGGAGTGGGTTAGAGGCTGATATGTAAACCTATACAGATACTGCAGAACAATAGGGTGTAATACAATTGTGTAATCCCCCTTTATTGACATCTGCTAACAGAGTGGATAATTTTGGTCTGGGCCTGCTCCTAAAGACTAAACAGATCAAGAGGATGATCTCATCTTATGTAGGAGAGAACATGGAGTTTGAGAGGCAGTACCTTGCTGGAGAACTGGAGGTGGAGCTTACCCCTCAGGTAGGCCTCTGAGACATCCTTTTGCACTGAACCACAAAACAATAAAGGACAAAAACGTATTATTATTACTACGAGTGAGAAATAATTGTGAAGTACTGCATGCTTTTTTCCAGAATTACAAGTATGAATGGACTCTGATTTCAGAGTTAATGAGCCTGTTAAATAGGAAACTCTTTGTCCAGCCAAAAGCAGCGCCTCTATATCATTCTTTCACACATTTGTTGCTCTAGGGTGTCACCTGGTGAAGTCTTCAGCCTAGCCTCTATGGCTTTAAGCAATAATCAAACAATACACTGTTTAAAGTATAAGTTTCTTGGGGAACATTTGGAGGTTATTCACTGTGGAGCTCAAGGAAAAGGTTTCTTGAAGGTTCTTCACAGTTTCAAATTGAAGAACCTCTAAAAGTTTTGTTGAAGTAACTGTTTCTACTGTCCCGGGAAGACTTTCTACTAGCTGTTAAAGCATTGCTCTGAGGATCTGACTGCATTCAGCGACAAGCGTGTTAGTAAGGTCAGGATGATGGATGATCACCTCTCCACCTCATCCCCAACCCATTCCAAAAGTTTTAGTTGGAGAACCATCATTCCAGAGAACACAGTTCCACTGCTCCACAGCTCAGTGCTGGGGGTTTTACACCCCTCTAGCCCACGCCTGGCATAAGGTATGGTGCCATAGAGTTTAAAGCCTGTATATATTAAAAAACAGAAAGAACCTTCTGTTAAAACCATTCTTAAAGTAAAGGAACGTTTAAGGAACCTGTGTAAAAAAAGTCTGAAAAACGCCTGGAACCCCTTGCAATAGAAAAAACATGTTTCGTTCTTTAATGAACATCTGTATTGCTGGCTCTTGAAAGAGCTGTATTTGTAAATGAGATAAAAGCTTTAAAGCTTAAAGAACCTTCTACATCATATAAAGCTTCCAGAAACTGTAAGATTTTTCCTAGAATATTCAAAACCTTTTTAAGACTGTCTAACCATTTATTTTTATTTAGGAACATTTGACTTTTTTCACCTGTCACATAGGGCACATTGGCAGAAAGGATAAGGGCTGGTGGTGCGGGTATACCAGCTTTCTTCACCGCCACAGGGTATGGCACACTCATTGAGGAGGGCGGCTCACCCATTAAATACAACAAAGACGGTGGTGTAGCTATCGCCAGTGAAAAGAGAGAGGTAGGCCATAATGTCTTTGATAAAGTTGTGTTCATGGAACATTTCTACTCTCTGATTTACAACTAGAGCAGGACATCCATGACCAAAAGAGAGATTAATCAGAACTACAGAACCAGGGGATTGTTTACTTTCACGCTGTTTGGAAGCCATTCAGTAAATTTATCTTTGTTGTTTCTGGCTACAGGTTCGTGAGTTTAATGGAAGGCACTATGTCATGGAAAAAGCCATCACAGGGGACTTTGCACTTATTAAGGCCTGGAAATGCGACAAGGCCGGGAACCTTGTCTTTAGGTAAAAAAAAAGATATGTATATATATTTGTTATTAGAAGTCGTAATTAATTATTTGTAGGCCTTGTTGTACTTTATAAATAGTCTCTATTCAGTATTCCTTATTTTTAAGCTTTTGACACATGCTGTTATCGTCCCACTTTGTCCACAAGAGGTCAGTATACCCATGTTTAATTAAAGCTGGGCTGGCTTTCCTAAATGCATCTTAAGCAAGCATTACATTGAACACTCTCTCTCACAGTTAGAATGATCCTTAAACATACATGCTTTTGAGAAACTGGGCCTTGTTTTTTCATTTCACTGACCTCAAGGGTTTCGTCTCATTGTAGTTTTGTCTCAATTGCAGGAAAACAACACGGAACTTCAATCAGCCCATGTGTAAAGCAGCAAAAGTAACAATAGTGGAGGTTTGTAGAAATCTATCTTCCTACTGAGTATCTATTTATAGTGTCTGGGTTAGTAAGTCATGCTTAGACGAGTTCCTGTGGTCCACAGGTGGAGGAGATTGTAGATGTTGGAAGCTTTGCTGCAGAGGACATTCATGTACCCGGTATCTACATTGACCGGGTGGTAAAAGGCAACGTCTATGAGAAGAGAATAGAGGCAAGAATGGACACATAGTTAAATGTTTATAACTGCTAGAGGTAATCATGAATGTTTGAATGACGTTCCTGATGTGAATCTGTTCAGAAAAGGATAGTTCAGTCCTCCCAGGCAGAGAAGCCAAAGGCCAAGGATTCAGATAAAACCCGAGAGAGAATCATTAGACGAGCAGCAATGGAATTTGAAGATGGGATGTATGGTATCCTTTAGTACCTCCTGATGTTAGGTTTGTGTGATAGTACAAGTATACAAGTGATTGGAAATGTGTCTCAAAAGTCTCATGACTTTATTGTTTGTTTGTTTTGGGTTCTTTTTTAGCACCACCTGAAAAACATTTTGCCCTTTACACTGCATAAATGTTTCATGATAAATGCTCCTATAGAAATGACCAATGATCTGCTTCATCCTCATTACATTTATGCGCATTAAAGTTAAGAACTATTTTTTTCATTCTTCTGTAAAGCCAATTTTAACAACATCAGCTACAACAGTGACTGGATTGTCTTTTGTGTTTTCAAATACCTTGACTGCCTTCTTAAAAGCTAACCTCGGTATTGGGATTCCGATGTTGGCCAGCAATTACATAAGCCCTGAAATCACTGTTCATCTACAGAGTGAAAATGGCATTTTAGGACTGGTGAGCTACATTACAACACTATTCTTATACACCACACTATCTGTCTCTGTCTGTATCTATCTGTCTACACTATATGGACACCTGCTCATTCATTGGTTCTATCAAAATCAAGGGTATTAAAAGAGAGTTTATCCTGCTTTTGTTGGAGTAACTGTCTCTACTGTCAAGGGTAGGCTTTCTACTAGAAAGCATTTGGAGTATTGCTGTGATTGCTTTTATAGACAAGAGCATTAGTGAGGTCAGGATGTTGGATCATCACCACCCCACTTCATCCCCACCTCATCCCAGAACTCCCCAACTCCTCCAAAAAGGTTTGGATGGAGAGCCATCGTTCCAGAGAACATAGTTCCACTGCATCACAGCGCAATGCTGGGGGCTTTATACCCCTCTAGCCCAGACCCGGCATTAGGAATGGTGCCAGTAGGTTCATGTTTGTCTGCTTCGAAGAATCCTATTCTATTGGCAGTGCCTCTCTACAGGGATAGACAAGATGTATCAGCAGTGGGTGCAACTTAAAGTAGATTTATTTTTATTAGAAGGGGTGTGGACATGTGGACAAACAGTCTATCTATTTATTAAACATTAATAAAGTGAGTAAAGTAAGTAAAATATATATATACATTTAATTTGATAATATCTATATTTTAGGGTAGACATAACTCCATTTATGTTAACTTTTTTGTTATTATTATTAAAAGAAACACAGACATTCACTTTTCTACTTTCAAAATATTTGCTGATGTGTTTTAGGGTCCTTATCCCACAGAAAGTGAGGTTGACCCTGAGCTCATTAATGCAGGTACAGAGTGAAGCTTCCTTGCTGCATGTTCTCAGTTCTTGATTCTACTGGGAACCTAAATAGGATAATTTATTTGCCTATTAATGTTTTATAAACTCACATTTCAGACCTTTTTATAGCAAACACACTAGCAATTGGAATTTAAGCTAACATGGCTCATTTGTGTGGTTGTGTGGTTTGGTTACTTCACATATCAAGTCTTTCTCCGCAGGTAAGGAGACCGTCACTGTTCTTCCAGGAGCTGCCTATTTTTCCAGTGATGAATCATTCGCAATGATTAGGGGGTGAGTTGTGTCCTTGTGTTTCTGCATGCATTCTTAGAGTTGATAGGAAATTTAAAGACAATGTAATTTCTCATGAAAAAAAAACTCATGGGCCTTTTAATTATAAACCTTATTATCAAATCCGTGCAACATTCTAAGCAAAAATTATTGCATCCAAATAGTTCCAACCATGTGTCACGAATCGACATAGCACCATTGCTTTTGCTAAATAAAACTTAAAGAGCCTTGAAGAGTGTATAATGTATTCAATAACTACTGTAGACATGTATACTGTATGGACAAAAGTATTGGGACACCTACTCAATCACTTAGGTGTATTAAAGGGTTTATCCTGCTTTTGTTGGAGTAACTGTATCTTTCTTTAGGGAAGAAGGTTTTCTACTAGATTTTGGAACATTTCTGAGAGGATATGATTGCATTCAGTGAAAAGGACATTATGGGGCTCAGTGCTGGGGGAGGAGGGGTTATACTCCTCTAGCCCATACCTGGCATCTGGCATGGTGCCAATAGGTTCATGTTTATCTGCTGCAGAGAGTCCTATTCTATTGACAATGCTTCTCTACAGGGACTAGACAACTGGGTGCATTTGCACATCTGTGATAGCAATGGGTGCAACTTAAAGTAGTTGAATGCATTCGACAGAAGGGGTGTCCACAAACATTTGGACATATAGTGTATGTCTGTTTTGCAGTCCTGAGAGCGAGACACTGACAGCTGAACTCAAAGAGCTGGAAATCAAACTTAACATTTTTCTTTTTTTCATTCTATGGCTCTCTAGTGGTCACGTTGACCTCACCATGCTCGGAGCAATGCAGGTTTCTAAGTACGGAGACCTGGCCAACTGGATGATTCCAGTATGAGATCCTTCCTATTTGGTTAATTTATGAGCTTGGTCATGTGTCTCATAGTAGATGAGTAATGTTTTGGCTCTCACACTGTCTGTATAGGGTAAGATGGTAAAGGGAATGGGTGGAGCTATGGACCTGGTCTCCAGTGCTGGGACCAAAGTAGTAGTCACCATGGAACACTCAGCCAAGGTACAGTGCTGGTAATTCTGATGTAAAACACTTTCACGGTTGTCCGAGATGTGCAACATGATGTGAACATGCTTAAATTTCTTCTCCTATCCAATGTGCAAACTTGCAGGGGGGGAAACACAAAATCCTAGAGAAGTGCACACTGCCCCTGACTGGAAAGCAGTGTGTTGATCGCATCATCACCGAAAAGGTGGGGGTGACACTTGTTCATTAAAATCCTGCTATGTAAATATCCCTAGTATCTTACTAAACACAGCTAACATTCTCTTGAAACAGGCAGTGTTTGATGTAGACAAGACCAGAGGGCTCACCCTCATTGAGGTTTGGGAGGGGTTAACTCCCGATGATATTAGAGCTTGTACTGGCACAGATTTTAAGGTAAGTCTAAGGAAGTGCACTAATGAAACAGTACTTGCGCACAGAATTAAGGGGATCATTCTGAGATCTGGCTTTCTGAATTATTTCCAGGTATCCTCAAACTTGAGGCCTATGCAGCAAATATGACATTTACCTCATGAGTAAAAGCTCATGTTTTCCACCACTGGCTCACATGCTAACAGCTCCAAGAACACTGGAAGATGGTGTGTCTGAAACAGGGCCCATAAGCCCTCATTTATGGTGATGGAAAACTGGAAAACTGCAACTGAATATAATGATTTTTATTAACACATACTTGGATTTATTAGTTCAGGTAAATAACTTATAAGCAGAGTTGGGGACAAACCTATAATTTAATCAGTGGTGGCTTTATTTAATGAGAGATGTTTCTGAATGTTTCTCCTTGTTTAAAAAAACATTTTTTTGAAATATGGCAGAGGGTTGACACATGGATGTCTTGGCACTGAATGTCTTCAGTTTATTGGGATTATAATTACGCTGTGTGGTGTCACTTGGATGTTTGTGAATAAAGCTGCTTGCTGCATGTCTAGGCACTGTATCTTTACATAGCATGATTAATTGTGTACAGACAGGTTACGCTTGACACAAAGCATTAAAACAGTGTCGACACAACGATTTGGTGCCTCACTCTAAACGCCAGATTCATTAAAACCACTGTGACGATTCCAATATTCAATTCCAATAATAATATATTTTTAGTTTAGTATACACAATATACACAATACATACACTATACACACACACACTATACATACACTATACACACACACACACAGACACTATACATACAGTATACATACACTATACACAAAATACACACACAATATTGCACTGTTTAAAATAGACAGGTTTAATAGACAATTGAATTCAAGTGTAGTGTGAGTGAGGAGGGTCTTTGGTGGGTGCAGTGTGACTGAGCAGTTGGTCACAGTTCCAGTAAATAAGTAAGTGCAGAGTGCAGAGTGTGTTTGTATGAGATGGGGGTGTGATGAGACTGCTGAGAGAGCTTTGTGATGGATATTCCTGTAAATCATGTTGCCATTTTGCCATTAAGGTTTTGTCATTTTTCACTTTTTTGACATAATGTGAATCTGGCAGTTGTTCTTTACATTTTATAAAAATGTCATGATGAACCGACAAACAGAAATGATCTCAAATGACCTGGAATAAAACCTCTCTACACTGACCTCCATTGAAAGGTAAGAAGTATAGCATTAGATGCCAATAGTGCTAATAGCATTAGATATGTAGACATTGTTTGATAATTATTATCAAATGTTCAGAACGTTAGAACATTCAGCTCACTGCTTTCAACTGCTGACCCAGCATTTAGGAACTGCTTCTCAGATAATCATTGCACAATTCCCCTTGGCCACGAGGACTGGACGGTCCCATGAGTTTCGGACAAAGCACTATTTCATCACTCTTTGCTTTCTGATAAACAGACACACTTATTCTGATAAACAGACACTCTAGTCAAAAAGCATAACAGTGCACTGGAGTGGCTTACTGGAAATGACAGCTTTTGTGAGGAGGTCAGAAAATGAAAATAGGAGAGAAGTCACACAAACAAAAGAACAGGACAGCGCTTGTCCCACACTGACAGTGAGAGACTCATTGGGTCATCTGGGCAGTCCAGAGTGCGGGAAATCACCGCATTGAGTAATCTCAGCCCGAGATATATGAGTTCCGCCTCTTTCTGCTTCAGCCAGAGAACAGTGTCCCTCAGCTGTACAGCATGAAGGTAAGCGCAGACAGGTTATGGCCCAAACCAGCATAATTGCTGTGTTTGTGAGAAGAATGAATGCACTTCAAAATCATTCATGTGCATAAAAATAATAGAAGTAAAATTCTCTTAAAGGGGAATTCCACCAGCATTTTCAAATTCTTGTATAATTCTATCATTAAGTATGGATTGAAATGAAGTGGTTTACTGAGGAGAAACTTGCAGACTTCCAGATTTTAGCACAGTGATTGTGATATGAACTAGATGCCATGATGTCTACAGTGCAAATAGATCAATTTTGTTGCCTACAATGACCAGGGAACCTACATGTGTGTTCCAAGATTTGTATGTAATAGCAATGATGGTAAAATAGTGTTAATATCAGAAATAAATATTATTAGTTTTCCTCAAAAACTGTAACTGAATGCTTTAAACCATCTTTTTAAGTTTTATAAAACTACAATGAATTTGTTTATGTTTTAATAATTGATTTTAAAAAAATCTGTGAAATTTGCTTTTATTGCATAGAATTTTACATTTAACTATTAGAAAAATGTGGTATTTCTGTGAATGAAGAACTAAAGTGATGATCAATATACCTAAAAGAATAAAGCAAGTTAAAGCAGCATTATGCAAGAAGGGGTATGTCTTGCACCTGGGCTCCCCCTACACTCGGGAGGTGTAATCCAAGCTTTGATCCACAGGACAGGCTCTACACAGTATTTGTTGACGAACTGAAAGGTACAGAACTGTCAGTGAAAGTGAAAGAAGCATGTGGACTATGGTGGTAGAGTAATATTCCAGGATTTAACACAAATATGACGTTATGCAATTTACGCCTGCTTCACCAAAGTTACACAGTGTACTTAGCAGCATGCTAAGCCTGGAGTAGCAATGATAGGGAATCTATTAAGGCCTATTACAGGTCAGTGGAGCATCACAGTGATTTTAGGCTGTTATTTTAAGGTTAAATGCTACATAGTGCTGCTTTTTTGGAAAGGTACATTTTTAGAGGAGGAACAACTTCTTCACTAACGGTGTGTAATACTCTAATCACTCATGTTTCAATAGACAACAATAGGGTCATACTGTATCCATAAAGAGTGAAAGGCTACGGTTGTTTTCAGTGATATCTGGCTTGTGTTCCAGATCATGCTACTAACTGTTGCTCAATCTGGCCTGTTGGCCCTGCTTACCTCTTTGTCATATGTCAGGTAAGTGTTCTGCCTGTTAATAACTTAATAGCGTAATAAAAATGGCTTATGTTTGTTATGTATTTGAATTAGGAATTATACATTTATTGCCTGATTGACTGTCAGTTAACAAAAGTGTAGGCAGAAATGTAGCTTGACATCATATTTGCTTTGGCAGTTGTCAACAGCCTATGCACTGCAGATGGGGACCTTATGGAGACTGGTCAGAGTGTGACGGCTGCAGAAAAGCACAGGTAGACATAAACAAGCAGTGCTTTTTTTAGGCTTGAAATGCTACCAGTAAATAAGAAGTTTGGGAATTGTTAAAATTGTTGCTTGCTTTTAGGTTCGAACACGCTCAGTAGAAGTATTCCCTCAGTTTGGGGGGAGTGCCTGCACCGGGGAGGCCTTTCAAAGTCAAGCATGTGTGCCCAAAAAGATCTGCCCATTGGAGACAGGCTGTGGGGACAGGTTCCGCTGCACTTCTGGTACTTACTGCTTTTACATTAATACTGAACTTTCAGATGCATTGTACCAATTAGACAAATGGATAATTAACCAGGTCCGTCCAGCTGGTGTATAATTTGTGTGTGTGTGTGTGTGTATAGGTCAATGCATCAGCCCTTCACTGGTGTGTAATGGTGATCAGGACTGTGAGGAGGATGGGTTAGACGAACAGCAATGTCCTCAGTCTAGCATGGCAGTGTGCAATTCACATAAAACTCCACCCAATTCAGACCTCATAGGAAAAGGGTAAGATGCCCTCCAGCGTTAACGCTAATCTCTCGCTGCTGTACTGTACTGCTGATTACTCTCGACAATATTTTTGATGTTTCCCTGTGTCTTTTGGGTTGTCAGTTCTTTTTTTATAGGCTTTTGTAATCAATTGTATGATAGATGAATGGCAGATGTATTAAGTTGAAAAACTTTCACAATATTCTCAGAGGTGTTACAAGGCTAGCTTTAGGGGAATTTAGCCCTCCCAACTGTTCAATAATTGTCCTGATAAATAGAAGTTATTCATTTAAACAGTCAGCATCTCATTCAATGAGCATAAAATTGATCAAAAATAGGTATGTATGTTATGCTCCTGAGCGATTTCCTTCAGCCCACTGGCAGTATAAGTCTCAGACTGCACATCATTGGGGGCTGTGTTGTTGAGAGGATTTTAATAAATTATATCCTACAAGCAGGCAATTAGACAGTTACGCCGCTCTAGAGCTATGAAACCTTGTACATTTCTGTGTCCAAGAAAAAATGGTAAGATAAATGTACTCAGAACTGTGTTTTTATGTAGTGGCACAACAGTCTAACTGCTGCTCATCAAGTGTGAGGAGATCAAGAGTTCAAATCCTAGAAAGGGCTCTACAACTCCACTGTCAATTTCATGTAAAGGTGCATGTATTTGTCACTGTACAGTGTGGACTGTACAGCGAAATGTGTCCTCCGCATTTAACCCATCTGGTAGTGAACACACACTCACACACACACACACACACACACACACACACACACACACACACACACACACACACACACACACGTGTGTTAGGGGCAGTGAGTACACACACACCCAGAGCGGTGGGCAGCCAACTCCAGCGCCCGGGGAGCAGAGAGGGTAAAGGGCCTTGCTCAAGGACCCAACAGTGGCAGCTTGCCGAGCCCGGGAATCGAACCCACAACCCTGTTATCGATATCCCGGAGCTCTAACCGCTGAGCCACCACTGCCCTGTGACAGGGGAGGTTTTAACTTACAAATGGGAATAAACAAATTGAGGTGGAGGATCCAGGCTGAAAATGTAAATATTTATTTCAGCTTCAGCTCAAAAATGTTGAACTATAAAAAATACTATAATTAGTTCCTTTATCATTATAAGGACTGCATTTACATTTTTACAGTGTGAATGAAGGAGTATAAAAGTTTAACCGGTTGTACATCAATGTGTATTAGAAATTTGGCCAAAGCTAACATGTTTATTTGCTGTATTTCCCAGGTTTAACGTGCTGACAGGCAAGCTGAAAGCTGGTGTAATTAACACCCGCAGCTTTGGTGGCCAGTGCAGGAAAATTTTCAGTGGGGACCACAAAGACTACTACAGACTTCCACAGAGTATCCTCAGATACAGCTTTCAGGTGGGCAGCAGTAGATAAGGACATTACCTAGTTATATATGGAACATATAATGTTAACAAGGCATTTTGTCATTAATATCAGATTCTCATACATTTGTCTTTAGGTTGGAATAGAGAATGATTTTAGTGAGGATTTCTACAACAGCTCATGGTCCTATATAAAGCATGAGGAGGAGAGATACAGAATCAGAGGTGGCCACGATCACAGAACCTTCCACAGTGAACTAAAGAGGGATAAGGTAAAGACCATTTATACACTAGTACACTGTACAATTATGTGAATATGTCCACTGGGGAAAGACTACAAAAATACTGGGCACCTCTAGTTTCACAGTCTGTATAGCTCCAGGGTACACTCTATGGCTTTAGTTTTACACTAGGTATGGCTTTAAGCTGTTGATGTAATACCAGATAACCGCAGGTTCAAACATCAGGTTTTAAGACATAAGCATCTTTTTGAATTAGCCAATATATAATAATTAAAAAACAAAACCAAATATAACCAGTGAAGATCTTTTAGAGGAGGCCCCTAAATAAATCTAAATCTAAAACCCCTAAAATATACCATTGTTTCCCCAGGCCTACCATTTGGTGATCATTAAGAACGAGGTGGAGGTAGCTCAGTTTCAGAACACTGCCCCTCAGTACCTCACCCTCTCTGAAGAGTTCTGGAAGGCCCTGTCTGCTCTGCCCAACACATACGAGCCGGCAGCCTACCGCTCACTCCTGCAACTCTACGGCACACACTACATGGCAGAGGGCTCTCTGGGGGGCCAGTACCAGCTCCTGCTGGAGTTTGACTCTAGCTTCGTGAGGGAGATGAGTATGTGATACCTCACTGTGTTCTCAAAATTCAAACCTTGTGTAGTCTTAAAACTCTGTACACACGTCTAGTCCTAGGGGTCTAGGCAGGTTGCAGCCATTTTTCATCCAAATGGGTGGAAGAGGGAAGAAGCAAAGTCTGTGTGAACATGAGTAAGCTTGTTTAGGCTGTTTGGCACTTACTAGATGGAGAGGTGGGTTCAGTCCTGCTCCCACCACCCAGAGGAAAGATGTCTACTGTTGTTACACAACGTGCTTCAGGAATTTCTCAAAGATTTAGCAATATAGCAACATTTTGGGACTAAGAAGTTCTGGGTTGTTTTTGCCGGTGGCTTGTTTTGAAATGTCAGTGTTTAGAGCGTTAGAAGAGGTCAAGCTGACCACCCTCTTGGGCTGCCATTTAAAGATACAGACAAACACAGTTGTAACACTTTTGAATGGTATATTTTGTAAACATATGACTGTTTAATTAAAGCAAACTATTGGTACTGCTTCAGTTCTGATTTGGTTCAGTACAAATTACATAGTGTAAGAGTTATTTACCAGTTCCAGTTTTTAATAACAATACTTGCAAGCCAAGAATCATTCAGGAATATTTATTAGTATAAATGTGTACTATATGGTTCACACCTGATTTCTTTATTTGGAACGTAGGTCAGAAAGATATTGACTTTCATCAGTGTATTACTCGAGTAAAGAGGCGATTTTTTCGAAAGAAGACAACGACCAAGTGTGAAAAGTTGGTCCAGTCCTTTCGGAGTTCTAGTCGTGAGTTTATTCCTGATCATTCACTACATTTTACAGCTCTTAAAAGAGTCCAAGTTAAAACATTACGTATCATTTATGTGCCTTCTGTCTAATGTGTTGATCCACAGAACACAGTAGCCAGACAATGCCTGTGAAGACAAACATAATTGGGGGCCATGCTGCTTACGTGGCTGGCCTGGGTCTTCTGGACCTGGACAACCCTGAACGGAACCAGGCCATGTACTCTAAATGGGCCGGCTCGGTTAAGGATTTCCCTCAGGTCATCAATCAGAAGGTGAGATAATTTTGGTAGATTTAGTTTTTGAAATAAAGCGGTAATTTCTAATAGAGGCAAGTTTAGCACCTGACTGTTGGCTTCTATTGTATAGGATGTGTTTGAAATAAGTGTGTTTTCTGCTTTAAAGATTGGAAGTTGGAGTAATCCTTGAAAGATGTTTGTCTGGCAAGTCCTAATTTACTGCGTTTTACTGGACTGTTCTTAGTTGAGGCCAATATATGAGCTGGTGAAGGAGGTACAATGTGCTGGGCTAAAGAAGCTCCACCTCAAGAGGGCACTGGAGGAATTCCTAGAAGACCATAGTCCATGCCACTGTAGGCCATGCCAGAACAATGGTATGCCTGTGCTGAGTGATGGAGTGTGTTCCTGTGTGTGTAGACCTGACACCAGTGGCACAGCCTGCCAGAGTGGGCATGTCCTCGGAGAACAGCCAGGTATAACTATACACCTCACCCATAATCATCTAAAACCATCATCAGTTTCTTTCTCTTCTGTCTGGGTTTTTTTTGTTGTTGTCATTGATGGACAAAGAAATGTACAATGTTCAACAATTCACAGTTTCTTTCCAAATCAAGGGTATTAAAAATAGTTGATCCTGCTTCTGTTGGAGTAACTGTCTCTACTGCCCAGGGAAGGCTTTCTACTAGATTTTGGAGCACTGCTGTGAGAATTTGATTGGGTTTAGCGACAAGAGCTTTAGTGAGGTCAGGATGAGCAGAGAGTCTCAGAGAGTCTTATTCTATTGGCAGTACTTCTTTACAGGGACTAGGCAAGCTGTGTCAGCAATAGGTACAGCTTAAAGTAGCTGAATGCATTCATTAGAAGGGGTGTCTAAAACCATTTGGACGTATAGTGTACATGAGCACTCATTCCTGTCAGTTAGAAGAGACAAAATGTTGATACTAAATAAGAATCTTGAAGAAATTAAAAAACTCATTTTGTGACTTAATATCTCAATATAATGACATAATATGTTGAAATAATGACTTTCTCACAATTTTAGACATAGCATCTAAAATACTAACCTTTTGCCAACTTTTACATGATATGACATTTTGTTATTTAGTATAGATAAATAGACAATTACAGATATAGATAAGGACAATTACATTTAGAATAATCATAATACTGTCAGGCTAATTTCATGTCTCCAAATGTCTTTTTTTGAGAATTTTCTGGCACTTTTCACATTTGAATTTGAAGCTGTATCTACATCTCCTTTAGATTTTCAGGTCCATCTTGAAATGTTGACTTATTGTCTCAAATATTATTTTCTCAAACAGGCATCATTTCAGTGTAGTTAGTCATATTTTAACATTCTCCTGCCAGAAAACACTGGGCTTCAGTCATTAATAGCTTCCTAACTTTTTTCTTAAATTAGAGAAATTTTGAATAATCCATGTTTAGGCATGTGAGAAATGCCTAAACGTGGATTGAAACAAAGGCTAAATAAGAAAACATTTATGACTGTCAGAATCTTCATGAAAACTGCAGAAGTGGTTTTCAAGAGATTATTTTTTTAAGAACAGTTGGTGAATAAGAGCAGTTTTATTAAGCTCCCAGTATGAATGGATGCTTCACATGTGGCAGATTAAACTGAACATCATTGGACTCTTCCATTAAAAAAAAGAAAATCAAGATGGTTTGGCTGTGAAATCACTCTAAAGAACTATTACATTATTATTGTTCTTCTTGTACTGAAAATAGTGTAGTATTTCACTTACTAATCATTATACAGTTAGATAACTGATTTGAAAACTGACTGGGCTCTGACTGTGTTTGTAGGAGTGATTCATGGGGGCTGGAGCTGCTGGTCTGCCTGGGGGGCTTGTTCTCAAGGTCGGATGGTGAGGACTCGTACATGCAACAATCCTCCACCAAGAAACGGAGGCAAGCATTGTAATGGGCTAATGACTGAGCAGAAGGCATGTGAGGACCCAGATCTTGAGCACTTAAGGTGTGATACTGAAGATGCATTGTATCAATTGTTTATGGATTATCATGCTAGTTTGTCTTTAGCCTAATTACTGTGACTCACATTTTAGATTTTTGGAGCCTCACTGCTTTGATCCCTCTGTGGCACCAGTGAAGTCATGCCAGGTTCCACTTCCCTTGCAAAACGGATTTGTTTTGGTGGGTATTTCGTCAGACTTGCTGGTAGATCAGCTTTGAACAGAATTCTTCCAGAATCAGTGTTACCAAAAATCTTATTGCTGAACGTTTTTTCCTGTGTGTTTAGAATCCCAAAGATGTGTATCCAGTTGGCAGTAAGATTGAATACTCCTGCATAGAAGGATATTACATTGTTGGGAACTCTATTGCTGAGTGTACAGACACCCTAAACTGGAGGAGAGGACGAATGGAGTGCAAGAGTAAGTCATCAGGAATCGACTATCAGTTCCTAATATGCTTCAGTGCTGAGCAAACATCAATGGCCAGTTTCATGGACATGGATTCAGCTTAGTCGTAGATTAATCTGCAGTGCCAGTGGTGATTCACTTCCTTTAAATCTACGCCTCTGAAACCGCCCCCCAAGACGTCTATTCAGTGTGCTGAGAAACCCAAGACTAGCTGTTTGTGTTATTTTTCAGGGTCCTCGTGCGATGCTCCACCTCTCCTGAGTCATGTCATTGCCACACCCTTGAAGCAGGCGTACGTAATAGGAGAGAGTGTGTCCCTGTCATGCCCTAGTGGGATGCAGTTTCAAGGAGAACCAGAAATCATCTGCCGCGCTGGCCTCAGCTGGTCTCCAGCACCAAGCAACTTTAAATGCACCACAGGTAAAGCCATACACTATGTCAGGGATTCATTACACGAAAGCTAAGGCAAATATTACTGTGGCGACTGTGTCTTAAAGTATTGAAAAGAAAAATGACTTAATCCATGACCTCCGCCTGCTTTTCTCCTTCTTTTTTGTTTTTTTCTGCATTGGTACAGCCATGCAAAAACCATCATGTGCCACGCCTGAAAGAGGCACTAGCTCTGGTACACTATTACAAATTAGAATTAGAATAGGGGTACTCAAATATGTCTCCTACAGGCCCTCATATCAACACAAAATAAGGCTGATGACCAAAAATAATGTGAATATGGACACTATATGGACAAAAGTACTGGGACTCCTGCTCAGTCATTGTTTCTTCTGAAATCAAGGGTATTAAAATAGGAATTTATCCTGCTTTATCCTTTATCAGTTTGTTGAACTGTCTCTACTGTCCAGGGAAGGCTTTTTACTAGATTTTGGAGCATTGCTGTAAGGATTAGATTCCATTCAGCAACAGTTAGTGTTAGTGATGGTCACAATGCTGGAGGATTACCACCCCACCTCATCCCTGACATTCTAACGAATCCCAAAAGTATTGGATGAAGCGCCAACATTCCAGAGAACAAAGTTCCAATGCTTCACAGCTTAGTTCTGGGGGGCTTTATACCCCTCTAGCCCAAACCTGGCATTAGGTTGTTGTCATGGTGGCATCTCATGTTACCACACTCCACGATGACCACAGTTTCATTACAAATTAAGCACATTGTGCTTCTCTCAGGCAAAATAAATGAATATTTCTCTCTCAGATCCTCTATAAACGAATAGTTTTCACAGTCACATTAGATGTAAACATCAAGCAGTGTGGACAGTCTGGCGCTAGGGTGAGCGTTTCACGGCCGCAATAGGTAGGAACCAGCCTTAGGCCTTCTGCTGTCGATTAGTAAAAGGTGTTCACACACTGCTACTGCCCAATAATGTCACATTGGATCACAGAAAGCGAAAAAATTACTCTATCTGATCTATGTAAAATATGAATTATAATATTTTGTTGTTTGGTTTAATTGTTATGAAATGTAATATGTTTCAGTGGTCCAAAATCAACCAAGCCTGGACTGTAAGCCATGGGAAAAACCAGGGGAGGGGCAGTGTGTGTGCAAAATGCCATATGAATGCAAGTAAGTTAGGACCCCCTTAGATCACATACAAAACACAAATGTATTCAAAAGAAATACATAAGTTAAACCTATGGCTGACTGTCTTATTTCCTAGGCCCTCTCTGCAAGTGTGTGCCTCTGTGCGTCCTGGCCGGGTGGACAGAATGGGTGTGTGCCAACTTGGGGCCCTGCAGTGTCAGGGCCGGACGTTTTCCGTGCTGCAGGACAGCACATGTGAATGGCCAAAGACCAATTTCACATCCTGTCAGGACTGTAAGCCATGGGAGAAATGCAACGGTAGGATATTTTAATGTTCTCGTCATAGTGTTAAATATTGTCATGCGCTGTGTTTATTTGAGCTGTCAGTACTAAATACGTTCTCATATACAATGAGCTATGCCGTATGGCAAAGTCAGGTTTGTTGTACGTTCATACTTGTGAATGACTGTGCTGAGCTAATGACTGCTGTGTGTTTCCAGGTTCAGAGTGTAAATGTAAAGAACCGCAGGACTGTTTAGAACGCTCCACCCACCTCTGCATCTCTGTGGAGAATGGGGCCCCAAAGCCCATGACAGAATGTGAGGCAGGGGTCTGGAGGTGCTCAGGGAAAGAGATCAGAGTCATCAGTGTTGGGAACTGTCCAACATGAGTGATTTCAATGTAAAGACATGTTCACTAATCAGCATCATTATTGTACAATACTAATCAGCATCATTATTGTTATGTTGTTATTTTTGTTATTGTTGGTATTTTTACTAAAGGAAAGGTTCTGGACAAGATATTTGTATGCGCATTACATGCATATGTACTACTGTAAATAAATATTTTGTTTTGTCAAATCTTTTATTTTCTTCTGTTTTTACTCGTTTTCTCCATAATTTGGATCATCACATGCAATACTCTGGACTCTAGGAGGGTGAAGGCAGACGCAGTGCGTCTATGCACCGCCACCAACCAGCCAAACGCTTTTGGAGGAAAGTGCAGTGTACTCAGCTCTGATGCTTTTGCCAGCAGACACCAGTGCCGGCCAGCGTTGCACCCTGGAGAGAGCAAGGCCAATTGTGCTCTCTCAGGGCCTGGCTGCCGATGGATGGCGGCATGATCGGGATTAGTGACAGCATCTTATTCTGCTTATATTGAATACATGGGGCTAATTGAGTGCCAACAGCGTGGAAAATCTTAAGCTTGCGGGTGTCATCCAATCAAGGGGTGCATTACTAACTTCTTTTCACTTTTCAGTGTAAATAAGCTTCTTTTGCAGTACATATTCTCTCAGCTTTAAAAGACTCCAACTCGAATTTAAGGAAACATTTGAAGATAAGAAAATCACCACTGAATCCATGATTAGCTGACTGCTGTTGTCTGAACCTTTTTGTCTGTTGACTGAGTGTACAGATATGTTTCTGTGTAGTATTTTAGTATTTGCAGTTTTAATTACAATAACTTGTAAGTTACATTTTTATATTCTCTATAAAAATAGATCAGCACTAGACCAGCATAAACCACTTTACTTTTATCCTGTTACCAAGTTACGAAAATTTTCGAAAATACGGTTTTGTTCCCGCAGTAAGGGTGTACATACACTACACTCCTTAAAGAAAGTTGCTATAAAGGGATCTTTGAGAGATGACTTAGGTAAAGAACCTTGTAGTCGACTTCAAACACTATCCGCACTTACAAAAATGGAACCGAAAATGGTCCTTCTGAGGCATCGCTTATAGAACCCTGTGTGGCACCTTTATTTTTAAGAGCGTGTATTACACAGGGGATTTGTTTCATCTGGATATGTGACTTCATACATTTATACATTATTTTGAACAGATTACATTACTTTTAAATAGTAGTCCACTGGATTTCTTTACAATTACATTTTTGAACAGGTAATTAGTTATCTGTAATGGAACAAATTTTTAAAGTAACCCTCCCAAACCTGTATTTTATATTATATTATTTTATTTGATCAAGCTGCAGGTGCTTTGAAGTGTACAGTCACACTGGTCTACTAGCAGTGGCAGAAATCATAGTCTACAGAAAATTCTCGTCATTCCTGAGCAGAAGTGAGCAAAGACCTCTTGCGTGCCCCTTGTTCCATATGTTAATAGTATGCAGTTCCCTCTGGAGTGTTCCTTCAGAAATTGGAGGTTAGGGACCTGCAGTGATTTCTTTCTGACAGGAATTTCCTGTGGACACAGCTGGTAGACTCGTATGACAGATCATTCTTGTGCTTCCTAAGATAGTAACTACTACCTTACCTGTTGCTTGGTCCAGAGAACTTATTATATTATATTATTACTCTTAATGTCAATATAAAATATTGTTTGCCACTGAGCTGAGATTAAAAAGATTTCAGAAACATTTACATTATATGATATGATATAGACCCAGCATCTGTATACCACAAACATATCCCACACACATATTTACTTTAAGGTAATGCTTAGTAATACAACAGAGTCACAACACAGAGTTATACATGATCTGGTGGATGCACTGCACTTTCCTGATTAGACATGTCTGATTATAGAATGTGAATAAAATTAAGAGCTTTTACATTCATCGTCACTAAGAATTTCAAACTCAAAACCGTTGCACTTCATAGTGGCCATGCTGCACAAATTCATGACCCGTTTGCGTTGCAGTCTCACAATATTCAGACAGTACATGTGTTCCTCGTTCTTGGCGCAGTCTCTGGGATATTTGCACACACATGTAGCTGAATCTGGTGATGAAAGACAAGCACAGAAACTGCTTTTGTAAACAAAATTGCAATCAAAGACTTTAAGAGTTTTCAATTTAGGCTTTTCAGATAATTTTCTGATATTCACAAAGATCTTGCTTTGTGCTTAACCAGCAAATGGAGCCAACAATAGAACAATTTATACACTCAGTAGATGGTGGTGATTAGAGGCCAGTACATTTTTACTGAATTAAATATTCAAGAACCTTTTCAAAGCTAAAACTAAACGACTGCCAACAGAAGTGCACAGTTAAGAGAGTGTCAATGAGAAGAACAGGTGTACCTGAGCAGGTCTCCCACTCGTAACAGGTGTCCGAGCCGCAGGGCTCCTTCACAGAGCTCTTTTCAGACACACTGGCCCTGAATTTGGCCCAGTCCAGACTGGCCACGTCACTTTTGCACGGCCCATCGTTCATGAAGTGCAGCTTATCTCCATGGCAACGCCCAGCGTGAAAGGCACAGAAGGACATCATCATGGTGCTGCCTTTCACAGCGTCGAAAACGCAAATGTCTTCCATATACTTCCTATAGGAGACACCCACCACACACACATATTATCTGTGGATTTTTTCCAAATGACTGCAGACAAAATACACTACAACATTCAGGGTCACATGGCAACAAAGAGCTACAGAAGAAGAATCATTTACAATACAACACTCTTTATAGCATTCACAGCCATTTAACTTCCACACCATTGTAAAATGTCTTACCTGCAGTCCTCTCGAGGTATACAGACACACTTGGAGCCATCATGGCGCTGTCCTTTGCCACATCTGTTGTCTTGTACAAAGGGCTCATCTGTACATATGAAAAAGACATATTATAATATCTTAGGTAGAACAAAATAACAGGTGCTCTTTTGTGTAAATCTTTTTGTTTACATGGCTTTTCTTTTTTGCAATCTTTTATATTTGGTAAAGATGTATGTTTTTTTTTATGCTTTAACCCCTTAATTCAGAAAGGCTTATTACACACCAAGGTGTATTATTTAGTAACTACAGAGACTTCTGTACACAATGGTGGGGCTATTCTTTGGTGATAGAAGAACACTTTCAGCCTGTTGGTAGGTCAGGTATAATTCTCTATAACATGAAGAACCAGTTTTATGTTAGGTGTTTGGGAATTCCATAAAACATCTTCTGAGTTATTTACTTCTGACATTTTTTGAGTTTTCATTATACGAGTCCGATTTATCAACCTTTTTATTTGTTTTTAACGGATTTAGCATGTGAAAAGTATTTTGAAGAGCATTTTCTTTGTGGTCATTATCAGTGTTGTATTACTGACAACTTTCACTTTTTCAGGAAAAGAAGACACTCGATCCTGTGTTTCCTAACATGACTAAACCGCTACCGGTAATGCACTGAATAAACCTAAAAGAGGAATATATGATATGATTAAATTACTTACTGTTCCAGACATCTGGATCTAAATGTCTCTCATGGCTGACATGAGCATTTTTACAGGAATTACATTGCTGTAATGACAGTTAGGTTGGGGAGTGTAACATATTGTTCAAAACTATGCAAAAGTTGGATAGATAGGAACATAAAGAATATATTCTATGCATATTGTGATTTCTTAACAAACGGAGCATAAAAGATTTAAAGTCTGGGTTGGGGACAGGGCCAAAGTAGCAAAATATTGATGTTTAAAACATTAAAAATACAAATCATAATGATTTTGGTGTTTTTTTTGTTTGTTGGCGCAATCAATAATATATTTAAGATCTTTAATAAGATCTTTATTTTGTACTAAAGTATTTCTAGCATTAATCTGTAATCTGCAGACACAGAAGTTCAGCGAATCAGCGATGTACTGTGTTATAGTGATTCAGAATGAGGCTCAGTCTTGGACTTGGACATTAAAAGTACCAGCTTTGCAGTATATGTCGAGAGGGATAGGTGGGTCCCAGGTGAGTGCACTGGTGCAGGTGTAGTAGCGAGGTCCCAATGGGCTCCTGCCACTGCCTGAGCAGCTCAGCATAATATTGGATCCGACAGGATACTCCTCTTTGCCTGGGTTTACGTTTATGTCCTCTGGAAGTGTAGGTCTGGAACACATCTTTTCTGGAAGGAAATGAAAGGAAAACATGGCCTAAAAGATCAAGCATCAGGTCTGCATCTTCCTGAACAAGTAACCAGGGGTGGAAAATGCTTGAGAAATTGTACTATACTATATTACTATATTACTATACTATAATACTATTAATAATATGGATGGATAGTCTGTACCTGTGTATTAATGTATCAATGTTGAAATTAAATAGTTGTATTCATAATTTTTTATTTCTCATTTTAATTTAGGTTTTTCTCCTTTAAATGTGTTTAACCTTAACATTTAACCTAATAACTGCCTACAACTATGTTAATTTGTTTTTATGCAAGGGCTAGTATTTCAGATTAGTGGCCTCTCCACACACCATCAAACAAATGGTTTTATATTTTAGGGCTCAAAACTTCAGCTTTTGGTTTAGTAGAATATTTAGACTTTTTACACCTTTGACATAGCATCTACAGGGTGTCTTATATCAAACACATTGGATGGAGTAAGGTAAAGTGGCTAGAAGGTGTTTTGACACTGATCTGACAAGTTTTAGTTTCATCAAGGGTTCAAGGTGTGAATGATTATTAAACTCGTAGGTAATAATGTGACTCACAGATGTCATGTCAACCTCAAGCAATAGCTTATAGATCATTATTGACATTACCCCTTTTGAACTGTCAACAATGTTGTCAGCAAAGGTGTGTGTGTTTTTAAAAAGGCCAATATACTACCTAACCTTGTTGGATCTTGTGCCTGCTTCCTGCAATGACGTGATAGCCTATTAACCCTGGTAGTTTCGTACCAATTCACACATCAAATCACTTCAAAGGCACAACCCTAATGAGTATCATGCCTTTACAATTAGTTGGCATGAGTTTCATGGGAAGTGTGAATCAAGATTAATAGGAATATTAACATCAGTCATTGAACTAATGATCTCCCACAGATGAATCTTCAAGATTGTACCACAGGTCCAGTTTCACCTTTGAAACAACTAGAAGACTTCTAGACTACAAGTCAGTTTAAAGGCAATAACGCCTAAAATCTTTACAGACTGTTTAGTGCCTCGTTAAGTTATTATTATTGAGCCACTACTATGAATAACTCTATAGCTATGAAACGACTGTAAATCTGTAATATAGGTCTGTGGTTATGAGAGAGGGTGGATGAGAGAGGGGTGGAAGTCAGCAGGTCCTTTAAACAAGTTTAAGCACAAAACCTGCCCTCAAATATGTCTTTGAGCATTGCCTCACTGCACAAGCATTTGTTCACTTAGTCTGACACTCTTTGGCATACTTATGCAGCGTCCCTTAGGTTCCTCCCAAGTGCCGTCCTGCAGACAGTGGATGAGCTGATATCCATCCAGCTCAAATCCAGTGAAGCAAACAAACTCCTCATGAGCTCCATAATCATACTGCCTCTCATTGATCTAAAACAGTAGAATGAGAAAGGATTAAGGTTTAAGAAAAAACAGGTGGAAGTATAGTGTGGAAAGTAGTAAGAATAACCATAAGAGCCCTATATTGTACAACCAGCATGGACATGATTCAGTGTTTCATAACTTCAGAACAAGTGCATTAAATCAGTGTTACTAGAATAAAGAGAGTGTGTGATTACTGACCCTCAGGTAGCTGTTGGGAGGAGATTTTGGTTTGGGACAGCCGGATGCACCTGGAGGCAATTCATCCTCACTGCCACCCTCAGTTACAAAGTCATCATCGTTAATGCACACATTCTGCCTGTGTAAAAGCACACAAATGGAAGTGTTATTTGTTGAGTCATTTAAGCAGAGGCCTAGACCAAAAGATAGAATCATAGTATTCTTGATTTCCATAAAGAATCTGTTTGAGCTTCTGAAAAAAAATCACAAACGTGTTAAAACCATGTGTCTGAACATAATTTTAACACTAATTCAACAACCAAATGTCTACTCTCTAAAGAACTTTGTGCTAGAAGGGGATACAGGGAGCCAAAAGTACTTCTTAAAAGGCATCACATCAACTCTGGTTGGTTGTTGGTTGCTGTTTTCTATGCAAGCCCAATATTAAACTATTTTGGTTTCTGACCTATTTCTGAAATAACATGAGCGAACCTTTGTGAAGAACTATGTGAAGAATATGTTAAAGCATGTAAGCAAAATGTATACTTTCTTTATACAGTTTTTTTTCTTCACACTTCTTCTTAGAACATTCTGGAGCTTCTTTAAACCTTTAAATCATTTAAAGAGACTCTTACAATCAATTGTTATTTACAAAAACGTTTCTCTAAAGAACTACTGAAATGTTGTTCAGGGAACCAAAAGTGGTTTCTCTATGGCATAGTACAAAAAACCCTGAATGGCTTATTTAGATTTTTAAGTATGCAGAATTTGCTACACATTGCAAAGACTGTCACTCTGTTTATGAAGATAAAGAGATGGAGCCCCTTATTTGTGCATAAATATACCTTGTAACTTAATGTTTTACACCATTTGGATGCACTAGCTGTATTTTTGTGAACATGTGATGAACACTGTACTGTTTCACAAGTCTCCTAGCATGACAATAGATCCTAGCATGACAATAAATGCTCACTCTTGAAAAATAGAGATGGTGCACGCCTCCTCTTGGTGCCCTGTGCCCTGGCAGGGCTTGCCTCCTCTCTGAGGAACAGGGTTGTTGCAGGATCGTGTACGATATCTCTTCAAGGAAGAGTCACAGGGACTCCAAGAGCTCCAGCAGTTCCAATGGCCATCAACTGCCACTGAAGGAAGGAGAAGAGGCAGCACACGTCAACAACATATAAAGAACAAATGACATGTTCTGAGATCCAGCAGGCCTACATCAAAATCATGAACACAACACCAAGTACATCAATAGACCTGAAGTGTAGTCCTTGGCTCGTTTCTCACAGTTAGACCCATATGTCCCAGTCTGACAGATGCATAAACACTCTGTCCCTGACAAGACAGGTCGGCCATTGTTTGGACAAGGGGCACATTTACAGGTGTCGAAGGTTGCCAGATACTCTGCCAGAGCCCTCTCCATGTGCCGTCTCTTCGTCACAGCACAGGGAAAGCCCCGCACCAGATTCACCAGGGGTGTTAGCTGTATGACATAGAGGAGAAAACACTTGACCATTTCAACAAGGTTTAAAATACTTTTCCAGCAGTCCTGACATTGCTCCCACATTTTGTTGCGTATGTCTCCTTTTTAGGACAAGGGAAATGTTCTCAACTTTAAAAAATCTTGGAGATACAAGGTTATGTTTTAACAGCAATGTAATGCAGAGCAATGTGTGGTTTCTGAAATACAGTGAAATTACATAGTATGGCATATACCAAAGTTGTATAGTCCTATTAGACTATAAACATATATCAAAAATTGCACTGTATAGTTTAGTACAGTACAGTATAGTATAGTATATAATAGTATGGGTACAATATATAATAATAATCTCACAAACCTAGTTTAAGCCTTAAGAAGAGAGAAAAAACTCTTCTAGATAATAATATTTGAATATTATTTTGAATTGAATCAAAAATAATTTTTGACTGGTACATTAAATAAGCATGCAATTTGTCTGGCTAGTAGTTTGAGGATTGTTTCCAAATTTAAGTTGGGCTGATGTGGCTTCTGACCTCATATTCTATGACCGTTGGGTTGTCTATAGTAGATTTTATCCAGTCTTTATATGTAGTGCTGTCCGGAGGGGTTCCACTCCGTTCCCAGGCCAGAGCTGCAGCATACTCCGATCTGCCTCCCTTCACAGTGGAGAGGGACTTCTCTGATGTCTGCAGAAAGGATCCTAGGGCAGATCCAGAAGATAGCAAACTCACATATCCAAATGTAATGTAATTTTAATTTTATTATACAGACATTGCAGATGGATTGGATATAGTAATTATAATGAAATGACTTAATCACCCTGGTATGTGGTGGTCCTTTTGTGGCTTCCACATCTGTTGCTGCTTGACGACGTGAAATAAATGAAGAAGAAGATAGAAAACTCATTTCTTATGCAGTGATGAGCCTGTTCTTCTGTCACACCTGAAAATGATGGATGTTCTTAGTAAGTGCAGTAGTAATGCCATTGGCCGGTATAACAACCAAACTATGTTCAATTTCCCCAGTAAGTCTTTCATATACCTTGAGTTTTCAGCTCTTCACGGCCATACTGGTAAAGCAGGTCATACTGGCCTCCCAGAGTACCAGAGGCAAAATAGTGCGTCCCAAACAGCTGAAAGATCTGCCTGTAGAGGGGATAGTTGTACTCCAGAGGAAGACTGTTGAGGAACTCCAGGAATGGAGCTGACAAATATAAGTCAGACGATTTTGTTCTGAACGTTGCTGTGGCTATAACCTGGTGTACTCTGAAAAATCGAGAGTCCTGCAGGATAGGTCAGGAAACACACACAGAAAGAAATTATAATGATTTATTGCACTGGCAATATACACTCTTATATACAAATACTAGTGCCAAAAGGTAAGTGTTTAAGTATTGTTTCTAAAATTTGTGAATTTCCCCACTGCGGGACTAATAAAGGACTATCTTAAAACTACTTTAAGGAATCAAGGTCTATAGTTTTTGTTCTAAAACTAGGTGCTGCAAGTTAAACTGGAGCAAAAATCTGAAGACCTGGTTTGAGAACCACACAGAACCTACAGAACCTCTCAGGCGAGCACTTTCAAGGAGCCATCCATTAAAAGGACGCACATTTGGTCTCTGGGGCATCATTCCTGCAAAGAACTGTTCTGGCACCTCTATTTTTATGAATTTACGGTGCAGTCAAGTCACTAAATGTTTGGCACAGTTTGAGAACTACTGCGCCAAAGAACTGTTGAGTTCTTGGAATTAAAATTTCCAAGACGCATCCATTGAAAAGAAGGAATTGTGGTTCTTTTGTATCATTGCTGCAAGAAACTCTTTTGGCACCTTTATGTTTAAGAATTTAATATATAGACATTCTTCAACATAATCTGAAAATCTGGGAGTTCTAAGAACTCTGGAACTGTGTTTTCATGCCAGGTGCAAAATATATCACCCCTGCTACTAAATACAATATTTCTTGCCTTTTGTTGAAGTGATTTAATTTCTTCCTTGATGGATTTGGAGCGTTGAGACTGCAGTATTTGGCGGAAAAAGATGGGAATTTGGTTATTAAATTCGTGTAAATCAGGATGTTCCAAACCCGAGCTTGTGCTCCCCAAAGACATCTGTTCACTTTTCACTGGAGGGTTCTCTTTAATATCATCAAATTGTTCCACCTGCAGGGTCAGAACCAAATTATACGTCATGAAAAGCCCATTTTACATTTACTCAGAAAAATGATTTCCACTTTCAGTCACAGAATCTCTAGAATCTCTACAGCTGTTAGAAGTAGTTGTGTGTCATTTTTAGTACAAAACAATGAAAGTCCTTACTTTGATTTCATAGTTCTCAATGTTGGCTGGGATTCGGTAGACCTTCCTGTTTGCCTTGCTGCGGTTTAGAGCACACTCATCCCCCATAAAGGTGTTATCGAGAACAGCGCCCCTCATCTGCTCTGCAACAGCATCAAATCTGCAGCAGAACACACTTCATCAGATTCAATGCCTCTTTAAGTCAGCAAGTTCATAAAATTGGATTCTTCAAAAAGCAATAATAGCTCTAACTGATCCTTACCCATTCCCAATCAGGTCAGCCCCAGGGAGGCCAGCAAACTGTCTGTCTGATGCACACACTCGCTTGATCATGCCACAGTTTTTCTCATCAGAGTTGTCCAGGCAGTCATTTTGGCCATTGCACTCAAGAACAGCTTTAATGCATCTACCTATATAGCATATATACAACACGAGATGCATAAATATATATGTTTATTTTTTGACAATTTGAAACTGGCAGTTATCTTTTACATTCATCATAATCTGAAAAAAACTCATGATGAATGGACCAATATAATTGCTCCAACATGGCTTGGAATAAAATCTTTTTACATTGACTTCAATTAAAAATTAAGCATGTAAAATAGTTGTTTTGTAGGATAGTGAGGATACACGGGACAGTCTTATTTAAAGGTGCTTGAAAGTATTCTTTAAGCCACAGATGAACCACTAAACCATGTTTGTAATATAGCTGTTTGGGGCTAAAGAACATTTAAACTGGCAAAAAAAAAAAACAAGACAACATTAACAATACACACAAGTGAAGTCCTTTAAACCATTAAAAAGTTCTTCACTCTCATTCTCATTATCTCTATTATTCTCTTAATGGAACCAAAATTGGCATCACTAAAAGTAGAGAATGAATATATACACACCCAGTGTCACTGTCATTTCCAAGTCGTATAACATTTTACCATCATATAAAAAAAAAACAACAACTGCCCTTTACAATTCATAAAACGGACAAAAAGGTATGGTAGTAAATGACTTAACCCCTTAAACAGCCCACACTTCATTACTGTCATAATTGACATCAATTCAATAGGCCCTAAAATAGAGCCCTGTGGCCCTCTTTTCCTTCTTTAAGGGGTTAAAGTTTAAAGTCAAGAAAATAACCATTTTCCAAAGCTAAAGTTTTGTTGCAAGGGCTAAGTTGTTATACACACTAGCGAGAAAGACATACCGTTGTCACAAGTGAACTTGTCCTTGCAGTTAACTGGTTCAATTTCACATTTTTTTGCCGTGCGACACGGCCTTTCCTCCATCAGAGATTCACTACAGTCCTGTCCCCCAAACTGAGCTGGCCTTAGGACAGACCTGATCCTAAACTAAAACAGGAGCATAAGAATTGAAGATAATGCATTAACATTGCAAAAGATAACGAGTGAGTAATGAAGGGAGAGAGCACGTGAGAGAGAGCGAGAGAGAGAGAGAGAGAGAGAGAGAGAGAGAGAGAGAGAGAGAGAAAGCAAGATGTATGGGCCGTTTATTTTACTTACCATTTTTTTGGCACAAGGTGAGCATTCTGACCATGGCCCGAAGTCAGTTACCTGGCAGTGTATTGCACATTCCTCAACAGCACACATCCTGCTCTCATGTGTCTGACACAGAAGGGCACAATTATTTTTCGTCCAGTGCTCATCATACTGCACACGTCTGCAAAACAACCAAAAAACACAATGAGAAGGATGTACTCTACAAGTGCTGTAGTTTATAGTAATTGTGGCATGTGCAATTGTTTGAACACCTTTCCAGAAATGAATTCACTTTCTAGGCCTTAATTAAGAGTTATTACACTGTAAAAAAAAAACAAATTGTAGCTCCTTGAAGTCAGACATCTCCATAAACTCAAACATTCCTAGATGCTCTTAGAGGTGCCTGTAAGAACTTTGTGATTCCTCGAAATGGGTTCCTATAGGATCTTTAGGCTACTATATTTGACTCCAATTATAATGATCTTTTGTGCCTAAAAATGGGTCCTTCCTAAAACACCTTAGATTTTTCACAAATTTACCAAAATCTACCAAAATCTTTGTGCCATTTCCCCTAAGCGACTGGCTGAGGATATTCAATATCTGTTCTTTTCAAGAGACTTCCTTTCAGACTTTCAGGTAGATGTTTCCTCACCTCAGGCTTAGACATTCTGTCTTAAACATTTTCTGCTTCTCACTATCCACCTTATTACCAACACATTCAGCAATGGTGAAGTCTGGACTCTGTGGTGATCAGTCCTTTGTTCTGGGAACACCATCAGCTATAGCAGTTTGATTTGCAGATCATCTTCAGGTTTCCACAATTTGGAATCGTCTTCTCACAGTGAAAGGATAGACAGAACCACAGGTGTTTTTTCTAATCTGAAGTAAGATCTGAGCTTGATTTTCTTCTCTCTCTCTCTCTCTCTCTCTCTCAGATAAAAGCTTTAAGTATCTAATGGGGACAGTGCTGGTGGTCCACTAGGTCTTGCATGGTTGAGTCCCATAATTGACTTCCTTATGCAAGTGGATCTTACATCCAATCTCCTCTGGAATATCCTTAAAAAATGAATAACTTGTCTGTTGCCTGAAATCTGTTCTAACTGAAATCTAACAACTGAAGGGATTTTAAATTTTATTGTACTTTTGTAAGCAAATAAAATATATACAAAGGCATCTATTTCACCAAATGTGAGCAGATGAAAATACCCTTGGGATTAAGAAAAACATACGTCTTAAACATTGCAATTCTACACAAATATAATATAATTACCTTGTACGTTGTTGTGACCCCTGGCCACATGTTTTTGTGCAGTAGGACCATTGGCTCCATGGGTAATGTTCACAAAAACAGCCTGAAGTGGCTGTGACTGAAGCCAGGATAAAGAGCAAAACTAGAAAGAAGCTGGAACGACCCATAGAGAGGCAGTACTCACTGTACAAAGAGGGAAGAGTGTGTTTGTAAAAGAATACCAGCAACAGATCAGTCAACTTTACACTGTCCCAAGTACACAGGATTAACTTCAAAGCAATTTAAGTTTTAATAATAAAAAAAAAACATTTTTAGTTGCATCTGCTTACAACTGCTTCAAGCCTATGTTCATAGCGACTGTACTGTTTTTTTTTTTAGGTTTAGGTTATTGTCTAAGGTCCCCCAGGAAACCTGTGAAAGGTTTATAGATCCAGGGATTTGAAATTATATTCCAAGACAAAAAGTTTTTGATTATTGTGATAATTCATTTTTTGTCAATACAATATTATCATGAAAGAAAGATAAAAATAAAAATCCTAAAATATTACACTTCAATTTTTTATTAAATTGTTCTTCGCCTGGTTAAAAGGTTCTTCACATTGGTGGAAAACTTTTTGTAGATGGCTCTTTGTGTACACAAACCTTTTAAGAGGGCTTTCACTATTGTAAGGGTGTCAAAGAACCCTTTTCCAGTACTATATAGAAGCCTTGTTTGCTAAAAGTGGAGTGCAGGATGCCAGCATCGTCTAACCATTCTGCTATCCCAGAATAAAGTAAATACATAATCAAATATCCGTTGGAAATATTTGTTAAATCGAATCATCTGTCCAATTTTTACTACTTTCTGCCGACAGCAATATGATTCAGATATCCTCATGCATCCCCAAAGTCATGTATTCAACAAACATTTTTGCTTTACTGTCACAAGACTTTTGATGGACAATGCACAACCTATAATCAATATACAGTACCTGAACAATAAATGAACATCATACTACTGAAGATGCATAGATCATGCCTTGAGCATGTTCAGTTGTTTGCAATGTATTGATAATGTATTATATAAACAGGTCCAGTGAACCATCGACTCACCAATCAGTGCAGATCACAACTCAATTCCTTACGATGATGGAAAACCCAAAGAAGAGGTTTTTACGTCCAATGTCTAAACTTTCTACACATTCAGATACACAGATGAGCGCCGTTTATTCATACTTATCACTTTCCCACGGTCCTTTTTAGCGCAGCCCTCAAGACAGAAGCTTATCCAGAAGTGAACGTTCTTTGTGAGCACTCTTTGTGAGGAAGCAGCTTCTGAATATATATATACTTAAACAGCAACCAGGCACTGCAGCCAAGAGTCCCAGTGTAATTTCACACCAGTCCTTTTCAACCCTCTCTCTCTTATCATCCATCCCCCCCAGCCTTCCAACTTCCAGTAAATCCAGCAGCTGGAAGTTCTCCTCATGTCTCTTCTCTGGTTAATCTCTGACATCTGACCTTAGTTTGAAGAAGGAGTAAGTAAGTGGGGGGAGTACAGCCCCCACTAACAGAAAGCATTTCCTCTGGAGAGTCCTGACACTGCTTTTTAAAATTCTCTTGAAGCTTTAATTGTAAAAAAAAAAACGCTCAATACTTTTTACTCAAATATTTTAGTCATCCTGTTTATTAAAGAGGTGTTAAAACATTCAACTTAAGCTTTTGTTAACTGTATTTTGTGATTTTCTATGAAAATCTATATTCTTAAAAATAATGTATAAAATGCTTTTACCATCCACTGTTAAAAATACAAGATTCTTAAGAACTGGAGGTTCTTTGATTTAAAACTGTGGAGGAACCTCTTAAGGTACTTTGAGGAACTTTCAAAGAACGTTTTTGGGGGTTTTTTAAGAAGAAAAAGGTTCCTTGAAGATTACTCAAATGACCTTAAGGATCTTATATTTTCAACATTGTTGAGGAACCATTTTTTGGTTCTATAAAGAACCATGGGGCTCATTCACCAATATCTTTCCTTAAATTTGTCCCTGAGAAAACACCATCTGCATGGAAGAGTCATGCTGAACAGAAATGTGACAAAGAATTTGGTGTTATATAGTGTTTGCCTTGTGACCGCAGCTTTTCCTGTGCTAGTGTCCACAGACCAGGAGCTCATGCTAACACTAGATGACTGGCTTTTACCATCTTTTACCATCTCTTCTCTCCACTGTCTGTCCCCTCAAAAACAAACTGGGCTACCTTAGCTGATTGCCAAATTGGAGCTAAACACACATCAGAATGGAAAGCATCTGTGATTTTTTTAACGGTGAGACTTGAGAAAGCCAAACCTGGGGGAAGTGAGTGGGGACAAGACTTAAAACTAACCCGACTACAATCTCTTTAGCGGAAGATTGCACATTGTGCTGAGAGGACACAACGAGAGGACAGCAACGCTATCTGGTACGACACAACAGTAAGGACAGTGTTTTTGTTACAGCTTTAAAACTATGCCATAATATGCAGCTTCTGTGAGCCCGCCATGGCAACATAAACCAGCCAAAAAAGAGCTTGTTGTTTTTGTTCAGGAGCGCCAATTTAGCATGTTTGATTCATCAAAACAACAGGGTTGTACAAGTCATATACTTAAAAATGACTTATATACTGTATAATACTATAGATGCATTATTTGGCACATTTAAAATAATGATCAAGAGCTGGTCTACTTAAAAAAAAGTTTATTATCATTATAAAATGGCCTTTACATTATGCATTGTTTGACTCTATGCATACCTAAGATACTGGACACCAGAAGCAACATCCATGCTGCAAACTCTCAGAATAAATAAAATAAATAAATAAAATAATTAAATAAATCTAAATAAAAATCACACACACTGATTACACAAGCTGTAAAAGGAATGAGCAAAACACCCAGAGAACAGGACATTGTTAATCCTCCTAAACATGAGCTCTTGCTTACATAGAATTGTATTATGTACTGTACATTACTCTATTTTTGACTGTCTTCATGTTAAGAATGAAGAAGTAATGGCTTTAGTGCAGAGCACTCGCGTGCCCTACAATGAATAATATTGTTTTCCAGACGTTCTTTACCTTTTATGGAAGACTAAATAATAAGCATTGCACAGTGACCTAAATAAAGAGAAGTCATGGAGCCTTTATTGAACACTATCCAGAATGCCATGTGTTCAAACTTTTCAAACCCTGCCCTCAACAAATAACCTCAGCCTAATCCAGAAAATAAAGGAAATGGTGTATACCTTGTGTATATTGTATATATTGTAAATATATTGTGTATATCTTGTTCAGTCTTTTTACTCTACATACAATTATATGGGTACCACAACAAATGGGAGAAAAAATGACTATCGACAAAACAAAAAATAAATCCTGCTGGACTTTTCACAGAAGTCAGACCAAGAGACACGACTTTGGATAAGGTTTCAGTCTCTCCACCAGATCTGCAGCTAGATGGTTGGGGCGGTGTTGTGTTTGTACTCACTAGCGGTGAATGAAGTCTGTAAAAATGGCCATGACGGAGTTCAGTTCACTGAACTGCCTCTCCACGTTTACAGTAAATGAAAGAGACAAGTGGAGCTCGGACTGGAGAGAGACAAGTAAGATCTGCGGCTGGTTCATCCTGATACGAGACAGCAAAGCCCAGAAAAACGTCTCTTCCTCTGCCTCACCAGCGGATATGGAGTCAGATTCAATAGACTGCTGTCATCTGCACACAATGAAAACAGCCATATGACTGTAGGAACCTGATGTATTTGTGAGGATAGGTATTCACAAACACAGATACACTATATGTTCAAATGTTTGTGGACACCGCTTCTAACGAATGCATTCAACTATTTTAAGTTGCACCCATTGCTGACAGAGACCTGCAAATGCACACACACACAGCTTGCCTAGTGCCTGTTGAGAAGTACTGCCAATAGAATAGGACTCTCTGGAGTGTATAAACATGAACCTATTGGCACCATGCCTAATGCCAGCCGTGGGCTAGAGGGATATAAAGCCTCCCAGCATTGAGCTGTGGAGCAGTGGAACTCTGTTCTATGAAATGATGGATGGTGCTCCATTCAATATGTTTGGGATGAGTTGGGGGTAAGGTGGGTTGGTGATCATCCAACATCCTGAACTTTCTAACAACGTCACTGAATGCAGTCAAATCCTCACAGCAATGAGCAATTGAGCAACACTAAAATCTAGCAGAAAGCCCTCTCTGGACATTAGAAACAGTTACTCCAACAAGAGCAGGATAAACTCTTTTTCCCTCGGTTTCTGAAGCAACAATAAATTAGCAGGTGTCCCAATACTTTTGTCCATATAGTGCAACAGTGCAAACTTTAATGACAAACCTTGATTCTTCAATGGCAAAGGCATGGTCTCCCTGAGTTTGCTTAGCAGATTTCGCATCTCTCGCATGTCACTAGAAGTCACAACACAGCAAAACGAGAAAACGAGCACTTTAGAGTGACAACATGTAAAATCTAGTATCTGCCAGAATAAAGGTCCCTAACTAGTTGACTTGGACATACAGCTCTAGTAAAATCAAACTTCACTTGGTGTAGAACCTTTATGTGGGGATGTCTAAAAGCTGTTACCTCACTGTTGACATTTTTGCTCTTTGCTAAAAGGGGATTAGTAGTTCAAGATTAAGCAATTATTAATCATGATCATTACGTATCAATTCTACATGCACTGATCAGCCATAACATTAGCATTACTGACAGGTGAAGTAAAAAACACAGATTCTCTTCATCTACAGTAGCATCTGTCAATGGGTGGATATATTAGGCAGCAAGTGAGTCAGTTTTTGAAGGTGACAGGTACCTCTCAATGTTCTCAATATCTGTGCACACCAGCCAGGACTCCTGGGGAAAGTCAACAGGCGATGATGATCTGTCCTCTAGTATTGGGATGTCAGAGCTTTCGTCCACCCTGCAGTCTACATTTGGCTCAGGGCAGGGCTCGTTTCCTGCAGGAGGTAAAGACAGCACTTTCTTTAATGTTCTACAGCAATGGTACCCAACCCTGGTCCTGGAGGCCCTGAAGTGGCTGTATCAAAGCAATGTGCAGTGTGCAATGGCAGTGGGCCTCCAGGACCGGCGGTGTCTCACACACTTTTTGATTTTACTCTGTAAAAGCATTTTACTGGGTTGCAGTTTGCATGTTCAGACCACCTCAGTTTGAGCTGACGCTCTACATCTAAACAGTAGCACAGTGCATATTGGAGACTACTCCACATATAAGGCAGATGCTGTCCCACCTTAAATGGTGTTGCAGTTTCGGACATTAGCTAGAATGTAGCTGTTGCATCATTTCAGTTTTCTGTTCAGACAGGATTACTAGTCAGAAGCCATCTCAGAATGGTCTAAAACGCAAACAGGAGGACAAAAAAATGGGGACTGCTCCCCTCACACACTACTCGCTACCCACTCTCTCCAACTGCTAACTCTGACTCACAAAAAATCTGCAGACGAGAGCCAACCAGCACAGACTCAGCCAGACTGACAATAGGGCTGCCCCACTTTAAGCACTTTAAGTGTTTAAGGCTCTGTCTGTTTACACTGTTTACAATACCTTCAGCAGAACGTCTTTGTGCACTGCATGCTTTCAATACACTGCCATCTGCATAAGATGAGTGGAACTGAGCACTAAACACAGCACACACACACACACACACACACACACACAGCCTTGCACATTTATGCGAGACCGTTTGCT